>NC_072038.1:961518-988518 GCF_027791375.1 Indicator indicator
AAATCATAGAATTGTCAGGGTTGGAAGGGACCTCAAGGCTCAGCCAGTTCCAACCCCCCTGCCATGGGCAGGGACACCTCACACTACAGCAGGTTGCTCACAGCCACATCCAGCCTGGCTGCAAAAACCTCCAGGGATGAGGCTTCCAGCAAAGTAGAAAACTAAGGAGAAAGGGGAGGGGAGGTGGCTGCTGCCATGAAAGGTTCATTTAAGCCAGGCTTTGGTGGAGGATCTCCAGTGAGGTGCTTTGGAGATGGGGAAGCCTCCCTGCCTGGCGGGGACCTGCTGCTCCATGGTGACTTTGTCCCCACTTCACCCCCACCCAGACAGGCTGGGGTCACCCCAAAGCCACCCCAGGGTCTGTGAGCCCTTGGGATGGGGGAGCAGAATTTGGGGGGGTTTGGGGCCACCAGGAATCACAGAATCAGAGAATTGTTTGGTATGGACAAGACCAAGAACCCCGAGGCCAGCCAGCAACCCAGCACCACCATGGCCACAGAACCATGCCCCAGGTGCCATGCCCACACATTCCTTGAACACCTCCAGGGATGGGGACTCCCCAGCCAGCAACCCAGCACCACCATGGCCACAGAACCATGCCCCAGGTGCCATGCCCTCCAGGGATGGGGACTCCACCTCTTCCCTGGGCAGCCTCTTCCAGTGCCTGACCACTCCGTCTGGAAACTCCTCATCCTCCAGCCCTGGGTTTCACTCTGGTTTCTCTGGCACCACTGTGGGTGCCCTTGTTAGGTTCTAAAGTGAACAGACCATTGGTGGTGCCTCATCCTGGCATGAGGCCAGGCAAACCCTGTGTAATGCTGGGATGGAATCACAGAGTGCATTGGGTTGGAAGGGACCCTCCAAGGTCATCTTGTCCAACCCCCCTGCAGGCAGCAAGGACACCTCCAGCAAGATCAGGCTGCCCAGGGCCACATCAAGTCTGATCTTGAATGTCTTCATGGGTGGAGCCTCAACCACATCCCTGGGCAACCTGTGCCAGTGTTCTGCCAGCCTCACTGTGCAGAACTTCCTCCTCATGTCCAACCTAAACCTGCCCTGCTCTGGTTTCAAACCATTGCCCCTGGTCTTGTCACTCCAGGCCCTTCTGAACAGTCCCCCCCAGCTCTCTTGTAGGTCTCCTTCAGGTACTGAAGGGCCACCAGAAGGTCTCCCTGGAGCCTTCTCTTCTCCAGGCTGAACAACCCCACCCCCCCAGCCTGGCCTCATAGCAGAGGTGCCCTCTGATCATCTCCATGGTACCCAGGGTGCAGTACTGGTGGCAGGGCACTGCAGCTCCGGGGTGGGTACCCTGGAAGTGCCACCCCCATGCTGGTGACACAACCCTGGTGATGTTTCACAGGTCCTCCCTGACCTGCCCTCACTGCCTGAAGCAGAGCAACACCTTCGACCCCTTCCTGTGCATCTCCCTGCCCATCCCCCTGCGCCAGACCAGGTGAGCCCAGCCCCGAGGGGCCACAGCCACCAGGCAAGGGCCTTGGGGCTCTGATGAGAGTAATCTGGGGGTAAATAATTAATATGGGAGGTGGTGGCTATGATGGGATGGGTGGTGGCCATGTTGGGGTGGGTGATGGATTTATTGGGGTGGGTGATGGCCGTGTTGGGATGGGTGATGGCCTCGTAGGGATGGGTGATGGCCATGTTGGGGTGGGTGATGGATTCATTGGGGTGGGTGATGGCCATGTTGGGATGGGTGCTGGCTTCATTGGGATGGGTGATGGCCTCGTTGGGATGGGTGATGGCCTCGTTGGGGTGGGTGATGGCCTCGTAGGGATGGGTGATGGCCATGTTGGGGTGGGTGATGGATTCATTGGGGTGGGTGATGGCCATGTTGGGATGGGTGCTGGCTTCATTGGGATGGGTGATGGCCTCGTTGGGATGGGTGATGGCCTCGTTGGGGTGGGTGATGGCCATGTTGGGGTGGGTGATGGCCTCGTTGGGGTGGGTGATGGCCATGTTGGGATGGGTGATGGCCATGTTGGGGTGGGTGATGGCTTCATTGGGATGGGTGATGGCCATGTTGGGGTGGGTGATGGCTTCATTGGGATGGGTGATGGCCATGTTGGGATGGGTGATGGCCATGTTGGGGTGGGTGATGGCTTTATTGGGATGGGTGATGGCCATGTTGGGATGGGTGATGGCCATGTTGGGGTGGGTGATGGCTTCATTGGGGTGGGTGATGGCCATGTTGGGGTGGGTGATGGCCATGTTGGGATGGGTGATGGCCATGTTGGGGTGGGTGATGGCTTCATTGGGATGGGTGATGGCCATGTTGGGATGGGTGATGGCCTCATTGGGATGGGTGATGGCCATGTTGGGATGGGTGATGGCCATGTTGGGGTGGGTGATGGCCTCATTGGGGTGGGTGATGGCCATGTTGGGATGGGTGATGGCCATGTTGGGGTGGGTGATGGCCTCATTGGGGTAGGTGATGGCCATGTTGGGATGCATGATGGCCATGTTGGGGTGGGTGATGGCCTCATTGGGGTGGGTGATGGCCATGTTGGGGTGGGTGATGGCCTCATTGGGGTAGGTGATGGCCATGTTGGGATGCGTGATGGCCATGTTAGGACGGGTGGTGGCCACATTGGAATGGGTGATGGCCTTGTTGGGATGGGTGATGGCCATGTTAGGACGGGTGGTGGCCACATTGGAATGGGTAATGGCCACGTTGGGATGGGTGATGGCCATGTTAGGACGGGTGGTGGCCACATTGGAATGGGTGATGGCCTTGTTGGGGTGTGTGATGGGCACCACGGCAGGAGCACTGTCCCGTGGGTGATTGTCACTCTGGAGACGGAGCGTGTCCCTGGGATGCTGGTCCCTGCATGTGGCCACGGGCAGTGGTGGCTCTCAGCATGGCACTGAGCAGTGTCTGTGTCCCCCCTGCCGTCCCCAGGGCTCTCAGTGTCACCCTGGTGCTGCAGAGCGAGCGCCGGCGGTTCCTGCGGGTGGGGCTGGCGGTGCCCCTGCTGGGCACCGTGGCCGAGCTGCGGGAGATGGTGGCACGGGAGGGACACATCCCAGCGGAGCAGGTAGTGGGGGCCATGGGGGGCAAGGGGAGGGGACAGGACCCCCTGCGGGCCGCTGAGCTGCCGGTGCTGTCCCGCAGGTGATCCTGGCAGAGGTGTCCCCGCAGGGCTTCCTGCGCTCCCTGGGTGACTCGGAGGAGCTGAGTGCTGCTGGGGAGGGGGCTCCCCTCTACGCCTTCCAGCCGCCCCCCGCCCGCCGCCCAGGTACTGCACCCATTGGCCGGCGGCTGGGGCCTGTGTGGCCTGGATTGGCTGGGAGAGGCCAGGGGTGGTGGGAGTGACGCTAGGATTGGTGGGAGGGGGTGGTTCCCCCTGATGAGATTGGTGGATGAGAGGGCTGCTGTGATTGGAGAGAGGCATGGGGGCTCTGCTGTGATTGGTTGGAAGCAGGTGAGCTCTGCTGTGATTGGTAGGAGACAGGTGTGCTCTGCTGTGATTGGTAGGTGACAGGTGTGCTCTGCTGTGATTGGTAGGAGACAGGCGTGCTCTGCTGTGATTGGTAGGTGACAGGTGTGCTCTGCTGTGATTGGTAGGAGACAGGTGTGCTCAGCTGTGATTAGTGGGGGACAGGCGTGCTCTGCTGTGATTGGTGGGGGACAGGCATGCTCAGCTGTGATTGGTAGGAGACAGGTGTGCTCTGCTGTGATTGGTAGGAGACAGGTGTGCTCAGCTGTGATTGGTGGGGGACAGGCGTGCTCTGCTGTGATTGGTAGGTGACAGGCGTGCCCTGCTGTGATTGGTAGGTGACAGGTGTGCTCAGCTGTGATTGGTGGGGGACAGGCGTGCTCTGCTGTGATTGGTAGGAGACAGGCGTGCTCTGCTGTGATTGGTAGGTGACAGGCGTGCTCTGCTGTGATTGGTAGGAGACAGGTGTGCTCTGCTGTGATTGGTGGGGGACAGGCGTGCTCTGCTGTGATTGGTAGGTGACAGGTGTGCTCTGCTGTGATTGGTGGGGGACAGGCGTGCTCTGCTGTGATTGGTAGGAGACAGGCGTGCTCTGCTGTGATTGGTAGGTGACAGGTGTGCTCTGCTGTGATTGGTGGGGGACAGGCGTGCTCTGCTGTGATTGGTGGGGGACAGGCGTGCTCTGCTGTGATTGGTGGGTGACAGGTGTGCTCTGCTGTGATTGGTGGGGGACAGGCG
Source organism: Indicator indicator (assembly GCF_027791375.1). NCBI lineage: Eukaryota > Metazoa > Chordata > Aves > Piciformes > Indicatoridae > Indicator > Indicator indicator. Next base: position 965,712 of record NC_072038.1, read on the forward strand.
TGCTCTGCTGTGATTGGTAGGAGACAGGCGTGCTCTGCTGTGATTGGTAGGTGACAGGTGTGCTCAGCTGTGATTGGTGGGGGACAGGTGTGCTCTGCTGTGATTGGTGGGGGACAGGTGTGCTCAGCTGTGATTGGTGGGAGACAGGCGTGCTCTGCTGTGATTGGTAGGAGACAGGCGTGCTCTGCTGTGATTGGTAGGTGACAGGTGTGCTCTGCTGTGATTGGTGGGAGACATTCTCTGCTGTGATTGGCAGAGGCTCTGTCCTCTGGGCTGTGATTGGTGGCTGCAGGGCAGGGGGCACAGGCAGTGCCCGGCAGAAGGCTGATCAGGGGAGTCCCCACGTTGGAGCCTGCATGCTAATTAACAACACCCCCTTAACGACCCCGCGAGCAGGGCAGGGCCTGAGGCTCACCCTGCCCTGCCCTGCCCAGGGTGCCCCCGCAGCCTGCCTGCCTCCCCTGGGACAACTCAGCCCGAGGCCCAGCGCCCACTGCCCTCCACTGCCCGCTCCTCCGACTGCCTGCACCGCAGTGCCGCCGGCCACCTCCTGCTGCTGCTCTGCAACGCGGCAGGCGATGGGCACCGCCTCGCCAGGTACTGCCCCAGCCCTGCCTGAGCCGTGCCCAAGCCATGCCCACCTTGCTGGCCATCCCCCTGCTGGGACAGAGTGCAGGGTGTGCCCCCTCAGCCCACTGTCCTCTGCTGTCCCCAGGTTTGGGCCACCCCTGGTGCTGCGGGAGGAGAGGGGCATCTCCTGGGAGCAGCTCCAGCAGAGCATCCTGGGCCAGCTGCAGGCCCTGCTGCGGGCAGAGCTGCGGGCACAGGTGAGCTGGGGAGGGACACCGGCGTCATCTCCTCAGGGACAGGCTTGGGCAGGGCTGCTGGCACTGCAGCTGTGGGGGGATGGAGCCAAGGGTGGTCATGGTGGCTCTGTGAGTGGCCCTGGTGGCACCATCACTGGCTGTGGTGTCTCAATGGGTGGCCCTGGTGTCTTTGTGGGTGGCTGTGGAAGAGCTCTGGGTGCCTCTATGGTGTATCTATGGATGGCCATAGTGGAGATGAGTAGCCCTGGTGGCACCATCACTGGTTGTGGTATCTCAGTTGGTGGCCATGGTGTTTCCATGGAGGGCTGTGGTGGAGCTGTGTGCCACCACGGTGTCTCTGTGGGTAGCTGTGGTAGAGCTGTGTGCCACCGTGGTGTCTCCATGGGGGGCCATGGTGGAGCTGTGGGTGGCTGTGGTGTTTCTGTGGGTGACCATAGTGCAGCTGTTGGTGTCTCCATGGGTGGCTGTGGTGCCTCCATGGGTGGCTGTAGTAGAACTGTAGGTGGCGTTGGCATCTGTGTGGGTGGCATGGCCATGGTGTCTCTATGGGTGGCTGTGCTGAGATGGCACCAGCAGTGGTTATGCTGGCACCATGGGTGACCATGGTGGAGCTGTGCCTGGCAGCAGTCACCATGGGTGGCCAGCAGGGTCACCACGGCTGGCTGTGGTGGCCCTAGGGGTGGTTATGTTGTTGGTACTGGTGGCTGATGACCACCATGGGTGGGCATCTGCCCCTGAGAGGGGTCACATTCACACTGCAACCCATGGTGTCAGGGTGTGTGGCCTCAGTGTCCCCTTGAGTGGCTGTGGTGTCCCTGTTGGGTGGTCATGTTGTCACCACGGGTGGCTCGTGGTGTCACCACGGGTGGCCATAGCATCACCGTGGGTGGCCACAGTGCCAGGCAGCTCCCACAGCAGAGACACCCCAGCCCAACCACCCTCCCCTGCACCCAGGTGCCACCACCCTATGGCCACTGATGTCCCTGAGCCACTCCTTTGCCACACCACAGCCTGTGGCATGCCATCCCCCTGGTGCCAAGGGGGGACATGCCAGCCTGGTGACAAGGACTAAAGAAATCTGATATGGAGGCTTTTTTTTTGTCCTGTGTCACAAAGCGTGGGTGCTGCTGGAGGGCAGGCAGGACTCTGCCCCACGGCCAGCCCCACAGCCCCTGTGTCCTCGCAGGGCACAGGTGTCCCCCTCTTCCGCATCCGCCTGGCTGGGGGCACGGAGCCCTGCACCTACCTGTCCCCACAGGACCCTCGTCCCCTCTGCCACCCTGCCATCGACAGGTAAGGGCACTGCAGTGGCAGAATTGTCCCCAGCATGTCCCTTGCTTCCTTGGAGGTGGCTGGTGGTGTCACCAGGGATGGTCACAGCGTCCCTCTGAGTCCCTGTGGTCTTGTCATGAGTGGTCGTTGGTGTCACCAGGGATAGCCACAATGTCCCTCTGAGTGGCTGTGCTGTGTCTGGTTGTGTGGGTGGCCAAAAAGGTGTCCCTGTGGTGGCTACTGGTGCCACCATGGATGGTCAGAGTGTCCTGTGGGTGGTTGTGTGGGTGCCATGGGTACCCAAAAAGGTGTCCCTGTGGCTGGCTAATGTAACCGTGGGTGGTCACCACTCCCTGGGGCCCCAGCTCCGTGTCCCCACTGTGGGTGCTGCACAGGGAGGTGGTGTCCAGCCCTGCCTGCTGCCCTGGGCAGACAAGGAGGTGGCCCCACAGGGACAGGGAACTTTGGGGCACATCTCCCCTTGTCCTCTCCTCCCAGAGCCCTGCAGCTGAGCGGGGCAGGAGGCCCTCCCCATGTGAAGCTGACGGCAGAGTGGGACCTGAGCACCAAAGAGCGGTGAGTGCCACGCATCCAGGGGTGGCTGGGGCCACCCAGGTCACCCTCCTTGACCCTGCATGATGCCATTTGAACACATGTCCTGTGAGGGACAGCTGAGGGAACTGAGGGTGTTCAGCCTGGAGAAAATAAGGCTGTGGGGAGACCTCATGGCCCTCTCCAACTACCTCAAGGGAGACTGGAGCCAGCTGGGGTTGGTCTCTTCTCACTTGCAGCAAGTGACAGGACAAGAGGAAATGGCCTCAAGTGGCACCAAGGGAGGCTCAGGTTGGGGGTTAGGAAAAATTTCTTCCCAGCAAGGGTTCTCAGGCACTGCCCAGGCTGCCCAGGGAGGTGGTAGAGTTTCCATCCCTGGAGGGCTCTCAAAGCCATGCAGATGTGGTGCTGTACTCTGCCTTGGTGATACTTCATCTTGAGTACTGTGTTCAGTTCTGGGCTCCCCAGTTTAGGAGGGGCAGGGACCTGCTGGAGAGGGTCCAGCGGGGGGCTACAAGGATGATTAGGGGACTGGAGCACTGCCTGGTGAGGACAGCCTGAGGGACCTGGGGGTGGTTAGTCTGGAGAGGAGATGCATTCCTCTGTGACCTGAGCTAGATTGCGTGGTCCTGCTCTGGCAGGGGGGTTGGACTCGATGATCTGTTTGGGTCCCTTCCAACCCCTGATATCCTGTGATCCTGTGAGGGACGTGGTTTAGTGGTGCTGCATCAGCAGCAGGGGTGGGATTGTGAGCTCCGGGCGACCGGTTGGGCTTGATGATCTGAGGAGGTCTCTTCCAGCCTCACAGCTTTGTGGTCCTGTCCCTCCCCACCCCTCGCAGCCTTTTTGGCAACATCCAGGAGGAGGTGGTGGAGGAGGCGGAGAGCGTGCGGCGGCAGCAGGAAGCGCACCGGCAGCAGCCCAGCTGCACGCTGGATGACTGCTTCCAGCTCTACACAAAGGAGGAGCAGGTATGGGGCACCCCGGGCAGCGGGCACCCTGCCCGCACCCTGCCCGCACCCAGCAGGGTGAGCCCTGCCCGTGGCTCGGTGTCTGCGGTGCCAGGGGCGGCTTTGGAAGGGTCGGGGGGAGGCGTTGGGGAGGGAGGTGGCCGTGGCATGTGGTGTCCCCAGCTGGCCCCGGACGACGCCTGGCGCTGCCCGCACTGCAAGGTGCCCCAGCAGGGCACGGTGAAGCTGAGCCTCTGGACGCTGCCCGACATCCTCATCATCCACCTGAAGCGCTTCCGGCAGGTGGCTGAGCACCGGCACAAGCTCACCACGCTGGTGAGGTTCCCCCTGCGGGGGCTGGACATGGCCCCGCACGTGGCACAGCGGGGCCCGGCCGGGGGGCAGCTCGTGGGGCGCTGGGCATCCTGGCAGCCCCCACTCCGCCTGCCCCCGAGCTGCCCCCGAGACTACCTCTACGACCTGTACGCCGTCTGCAACCACCACGGCAGCATGCAGGGCGGGCACTACACGGGTGAGGGGCGAGCGAGGCTGGGGGGCACCGTGTGGGGCTGGGGGGGCCACGGCGCAGGGTGTGCCACAGGGCATGGCGTGGGGTGGGGGGATCAAGATGAGGGGGTGTCAAGGAGGTCACTGCAGGATTGTGCCATGGGGCAAGATGTGGGGCTGGGGGGGAGGTTCATGTAGGGTTGTGCCATGGGGCAAGATGAGGGGCTGGAGGTAGGGCAGGGGGGTGGTTACTGCAGGGCTATGCCATGGGGCAAGATGTGGGGCAGGGCTGGGGGAGTTACTGTTGGGTTGTGCCATTGGGCAAGATGTGGGGCTGGGGGGGAGGTTCATGTAGGGTTGTGCCATGGGGCAAGATGAGGGGGGGGGGGGGGGGGGTTACTGCAGGGCTATGCCGAGGGGCAAGATGTGGGGCAGGAATGGGGAGGAGTGACTGCAGGGTTGTGCCATGGGGCAAGATGTGGGGCTGGGTGGGGTCACAAGGCTATGCCATGGGCCAAGATGTGGAGCTGGGGGGAGGGTTACTGGTGGGGCTGGAGGGGTCACTGGAGGGTTGTGCCGTGGGGCATGACAGGCTAGGGGCTGAGTGTGAGGCTGGGGGCAAGATGTGGAGTTTGAGGGGGTGCACATCAGGAGTATGCTGGGGAGCATGGTGTGGGGTTTGGGGAGGGTTTATTGGGGGGCACAGTGGGAGGTAGGGGGCTACAGCAGAGGATGTGCCATGAGCCAAGGTGTGGGGCTTGGTGGGGGGCACTGCAAAGAGTGTGCTGTGGGGCATTGTGTGGGACTCAGGGGCACATCGGGGTGTGTTGTGGGGCACAGCATGGGTTTGGGGGCACTACAGGGGATGTGCCATGGGGCATGGTGTGGGGTTTAGGAGTGGGTACTGCAGGGGGTTTGCCATGGGGCATGGCAGCAGGCTGGGGGCACTGCAGCGACATGGTGTGGTGGGGTTTGGAGGGCACTGCAGTAGTTGTGCTTTGGGGTGCAAGATAAGGTTAGGGGGAACACCTGAAGGGGATATGCTGTGGGCCTTGGTGGGACACCTCTAGGGTCTGCTCAGGGGAGGGGGCAGCCTGGAGCTGCGGGGCACTTCAGGATGTATCTGCAGTGGGGCACAGTCACGGCCGTGGGACACACCCCCCTCAGCAACATCCTGCACCCCCAGGCTGGCAGTATGCTGTGGGGCTCATGCGTGTGCCCCCTCACCCCCTCATGTCCTCCCCTCCCCCTCCCCACCCCGTGCCCCCCAGCCTACTGCTGCAACGCCCTGGATGGGCGCTGGTACAGCTACGACGACAGCCGCGTGGAGGGGCTGCGGGAGGCGGAGGTGAGCACCCGCAGCGCCTACATCCTCTTCTACCAGCGCCGCAACGCCGGCAGGGGTGAGCCCCCGAACCTCCCTGCGCCCCGCGGGCACCACGCCTGGCACGGCCCTGCACGCACAGGGGGTGGGCACGCAGGGCACCGCTGCGTGCACAGGGGGGCAGTTGCCTGCGGGCATTGCAGGGTGCACGCGTGTAGGAGGGGTAGGGCAGGCAGGGGGGCGTGCACAGTGCACACATGGACACATGGACACGTGTTGCACACATGGACACGTGTTGGACACATGGACACGTGTAGGGGGGTAGGGCAGGCAGGGGTACATGGACACATGGACACACCTTGGACACATGGACACATGTTTGGATGCCAGCACAGGTGGGGGTACAGCGGCACATGGACACATGTTGGACACGTGCACATGTGTTGGACATATGGACACATGTTTGGATGGTAGGGCAGGCAGGGGTACATGGACATGTGGTGGACATGTGGACATGTGGACATGTGTTTGGATGGCAGGGCAGGCAGGGGTGCATGGACACATGGAGAAATGTTGGACACATGGACACATGTTTGGATGGCAGGGCAGGCAGGGGTGCATCAACACATATTGGACACAGGGACACATGGGCATGTGTTTGGATGGCAGGGCAGGCAGGGATGCATGGACACATGTTGGACACATGGACATATGGGCACATGTTTGGGGGGTAGGGCAGGCAGGGGTGGGCACAGAGCACACATGGCCATGCACACGTGTGCACACAGGTGTAGGGATGTGTGTGCAGGGGTGGCAGGCAGAATTGCACAGCAGATGTGGACGCATGCACATGTGGGTGGTAGGGCAGGCAGGGATGGACACACAGCACACGTGGGCACACATGGACAGAGAAGGGCCACGAGGATGGGCAGAGGGCTGGAGCTGCTCTGCTACAGAGACAGACTGAGAGAGTTGGGGTGGTTCAGATTGGAGAAGGCTCCTAGGAGATCTTCTTGTGGCCTTCCAGGATCTGAAGGAGGCTCCAAGAAAGCTGGGGAGGGACTTTGAGGGTGTCAGGGAGTGATAGGACTGGGGGAATGGAACAAAACTAGAAATGGGGAGATTCAGATTGGATGTTAGGAAGAAGTTCTTCCCCATGAGGGTGGTGAGACACTGGCAGAGGTTGCCCAGGGAGGTGGTGGAAGCCTCATCCCTGGAGGTTTTTGCAGCCAGGCTGGATGTGGCTGTGAGCAACCTGCTGTAGTGTGAGGGGTTGGAACTGGCTGAGCTTGAGGTCCCTTCCAACCCTGACAATTCTCTGACACGTGTGCACACCTGCGCATGGACAGGCCAGTAGGCAGGGCTGCACACACAGCACACAGGGACAGGTATGCACGTGTATGTGTTTGGGTGGTGTGGCAGCCATGCATGCACACGCAGAGCACACGCATGCACATGGAGATGCTCACTTCTGCATGGGCAGTGTGGCAGGCAGGCATGTACGTGCACACACAGCACAGACATGAAGGCATTCATGTACACACACAGCTCCATGGACCTGCATGTTCATATCGATGGGCAGTATGGCAGGCAGGGATCAACACAGGGCACACACATGTATGGACAGTGTGGCAAGCAGGGGTGCACACACAGAACACACACACCTGGACTTGCACGCACACAGATATGGACAGTGTGGCAGGCAGGGAGGTGCACACAGAGCACACATGCACATGGCCATACATGCACATAGAGCACAGCTGTGTGCACTCATGCACACGCATGCAGACAGAACACAGCTGTATGCACTCATGCACACACATGCAGCCATGTATGCACACAGAGCACAGCTATATGCACTCATGCACACACATGCAGCCATGCATGCACACAGAGCACAGCTCCATGCATGCCCATGCAGGCACTTATGCACACACAGTGTTTGCAGGCATGCACATAGGCATGTGTGCACATGTGTGTAGGGGCAGTTTGCAGACACAGCCACACAGCCCATGGCCAAGCCCATGTGCACACACACATGCCATGCAGATGGGCACACGTTGCTGTGCCCACACAGCGCACCAAACACACTCCTGAGTGCACACAGAGAGCTCCACACGTGCCTGGCACAGCCCAGCTGAGGGCACATACATGTGCTGGCCATGTGCCACCACATAGCCCAGCTGGGACACAGAGTCAGAGGGTTTGGGTTGGGAGAGCCCTCCAAGGCCATAAAGTCCAACCATCAACCTGGGACCACCATGGCCATCAAACTGTGCTGCCAAGGGCTGTACCCATGCCATGTGGCACAGAGAGCACACACAGAGACGTGCTTACAGCTGCCACCACACAGTACACACACGTTTCCCCCCCTGTGCCCGTGCCCACACAGCTGCTTGCTTCCCCGTGCTCGCAGCACTGCCCACCGCAGGCTGTGGGCACAACGGTTCCCTTGGTGCTGCTGCCAGCCCAACTTGCCGGTCCCACTCCCGCAGGCTCGGCCACCTCCTCGCTGTCTCGCCACTGGCTGGCTCGCCTGGGCAACAGCACACAGGCTACGGCCTCGTCTCCCTCAGCCACCCGGCGGTCCCCACCTGGCACCCCCGATGCCACCGCTGCCACCCTGGAGAAAGGTGATGCTGAGCCGCCCTCCCGCCCCTACCGAGCACCCGCGGGTGGCACCCACCCCGTGGCCTTGCTCTCGTTATCGCTTGTCATTGCAGGTGGCTTCGAGGCCAGACCGCTGGTGCGGGGTGTGCAGGGTCGCAGCCTCAGCGTCAAGCTGTCGCCTTCCCGCAGCCCGCCCCGGGCGGGGCCCCCACGCTGGTCCTTCTCGGGCAGGGAGCGGGCAGGGCCGGGGGAGCTGATCACCTACCTGGAGTCGGGGCGCAGACCCCGCTGCACCCGCCGTGCCCTGCTGCCGCTCGCCTCGGGGGGGGACGGTGACCCCGACACCCCCCTGACCTCTAGCCCCGTGCCAAACGACTCAGCCAAGCACGGCCTGGGCACCCCCCGAGCTCCCCGCCAGCCCCTGCGTGTGCCCACGCTGCGGAGAGCTGCCAGCGCCGGTGCCGAAGGATCCCTGCGGCTACCCCCCAAAAGCCAGAGCAGCCCCCGGGTACTGCGGGCAGAGGGGGACGGGGGTATCCCCATGAGTGTCCCTCCGGTCCTGCTGTCCCCCGGGCCGGTGGCAATGGCGAGGTCGCAGAGCTCGGCCAGTTTGCCCCCGCGCCCCAAGGGGGGGCTACGGCGATCAGCATCGCTGGGCCGGGGTGCGGGGGGCACCCCCTTGCTGCCCACGCGGGGACCCCCCGGGGCTACACTGCAGAGGGGACGGCAGCCCCTGGGCTCACTGTGCCCCTCAGCTGTGCCCGAGTCCAGTTTCTGAGCCATGGCTGGGGGCATCACCACCCATGACAGCCCAAATTGGGGGAGCCCGTACTGGGGGCTCCCAAACTGGGACCATCCTGAATTGGAGGCTCCCAAACTGGGGGCTTCTGATCTTGGGTCTTCCAAACTGGAGCTATGCCGAACCAGGGGTTCCTGAAATGGGGCCATGCTGAACTGGGGGCTCCCAAATTGGTGGGTCCTGAACTGGAGACTTACAATCTAGACCTATCCTGAAGCAGGGGTTCCTGTACTGGAACCATCCCAAACTGGGGGCTCCTGAACTGTGGGCTCCCAAACTGGGATCATCTCTAACCAGAGGCTCCTGAAATGGAGCCATCCTAAACTGGGTGCTCTCAAACTCAGGCTTATCCCAAACTAGGGATGTCTCAACCCAAGGGCTCCTGAACCATGGGATCCTAACTAAGGACATCCCAAAGCAGGGTCATCCTGAACCAGGAACATTCCAACCTGGGGACATTCCAAATGGGGCATCTGGTCCCGGGGGCTCCCAAACCAGATCATCCCCAAACTGGGGGCCTTCAGGTATCCCAAAGCTGGGGCATCCCAAAGCTGGGGCATCCCAAGTGGGAGGCTCTCAAATCAGGGGCTCCCAAACTGGGGACATCCCGAACTGGGAGCACCTCTAACTAGAGACACCTAAAAACCAGGGCCATCCCAACCCAGTGGCATCCCCAACTGGCATAATCCTGAACAGGAAGCTGTATAACCAGGGCCATCTCAACCCAGAGTCATCCTCAACTGATGGCTCTACAACCAGGGCCATCCCAACCCAGAATTGTCCTCAACTGATGGTTTTACAACCAGGGCCATCTCAACCCAGAGTCATCCTGAACTGATGGCTCCACACCCAGGGCCATCCCAACCCAGAGTCATCCTGAACTGATGGTTCTACAACCAGGGCCATCCCAACCCAGAGTCATTCTCAACTGATGGCTCCGTAGCCAGGGACATCCCAACCCAGAGTCATCCTCAACTGATGGTTCTACAACCAGGGCCATCCCAACCCAGAGTCATCCTCAACTGATGGCTCCACAACCAAGGCCATCCCAACCCAGGGTCACCCTGAACAGGTGGCTCTGTAGCCAGGGCCATCCCAACCCAGGGTCACCCTGAACAGGTGGCTCTGTAACCAGGGCCATCCCAACCCAGAGTCATCCTCAACTGATGGTTCTACAACCAAGGCCATCCCAACCCAGGGTCATCCTGAACAGGTGGCTCTGTAGCCAGGGACATCCCAACCCAGGGCCTTCCTGGAGTGTGGGGGTGGCATCACTCACTCACCCCCACCCCCATGCCCCTTCCCAAGGGGTGGGTGCATGGGTGGGTGGGCAGGGGGCTCTCCCAGCCCCAAAGGCAGCAGAGTATTTATTGATTCCAGGAGAGTTTTATTCTTCAGCCGCTTTTTGTTTTCTAAAAGGCGACTGTTTGGGGGTGGGCAGGACCCCCACACCAGCTCTATGCAACAGGCGATTCCCCAGCCAGCTTTTGTACCTGGGGGCTGCGGCCCCACCGCCGGCGGTTTCTATTAAAGACACCAGAAAGGAGCCTTTGGTCACCAGCTCCATCAATCACCTGGAGGAAGGGATGGAATGGACCCACAGATGGTACCCAGCTGGGAGGAGTGGCTGGCACCCATCAGCTGCCAGTGAGTGAGACCTGGCCAGGCTGGAGAGCTGGGCGGAGGGAAGCTTATGAAGTTCAACAAGGGGAAGTGTAGGGTCCTGCACCTGGGCAGGAACAACCTCCTGCAGCAGGACAGGTGAGGAGAGACCTGCTGAGGAGCAGATCCACAGAGAAAGGACCTGGGAGTGCTGGGGGACAAGTTCCCCGTGAGCCATCAATGTGCCAAGCCAGCCAGCGGTGTCCTGGGGTACGTGAAGGAGAGTGTGGGCAGCAGGGCAAGGGAGATTCTGCTCTCCCTCTGCTCTGCCCTAGGGAGGTTATGTCTGGAGTGCTGGGTTTGGTTCTGGGCTCCCCAGTTCAAGAGAGACAGGGAACTGCTGGAGGGAGTCCAGGAGAGGCTACAAAGCTGTTGAGGGGTCTGGAGCAATTCTGTGAGGAGCAAAGGCTGAGAGCCCTGAGGAGCTGCTGGGAGAAGAGCAGCCCCAGAGGGGATCTGAGCAATGCTCAGCAAGAACTAAAGGAGCTGTGGGGGGCAAGAGGCTGGGGCCAGACTCTGCTCAGTGGTGCCCAGGGACAGGACAAGGGGCAGTGGGCACAGACGAAGCCAGGAGGTTCCACCTGAAGAGGAGGAGAAAGTTCTTTGCTGTGAGGGTGCTGGAGGCCTGGAGCAGGCTGCCCAGAGAGGTTGTGGAGTCTCCTTGTGTGGAGAGCTTCCAAGCCCAGTTGGGCATTGTGATCCTGGGCAAGCTTCTATGGGTGTCCTGCTTTAGCAGGGCTGTTGGACTGGATGCTCTCCAGAGGTCCCCTCCATGGGCTTCATGTTCCATCAGGATGACCCCTAATCAAGTCTGGGATGACACGAAATCCAGGGTGGCATGACCCGAAATCCAGGCTGGCACCTCCTCAAATGGATGTGACCACCCCAAATACAGCCTGAAACCACCTCAACCTAGGTGGTTTCAGGATCGCCTGAAAGCCAGGCTTGGATCATCCCAAATCCAATATGGGACTTCCCAAAATGCAAGCTCGGACTACCTCAAATCGAGGATAGAAGCAGCCCAAATCCAGCCTGGAACCACCTCAAATCCTGGCTGGAAACATTTGGGCTTAGATCACTAGGTGGGGACCACCTCAAATCCAAGCTGGGATCAAATCCATGATGGCACCAGCTTGGAACCACCTCAAATTCTGGCTGGAACCATCTGAAATCTGGACTTAGATCACCTCAAACCCAGGCGGTGGCCACCCCAAATCTGGGCTGGGGTGACCCAAATCCACGGGGGGACCACCCCAGTGCTGTCACTGCCCCATCTCACACGACCACTCACCCCACCCCACCCCACCCCTCCCCTCCATCCTCCCCACCACCACCAGATGCCAGCGGGGCCGGGCAGGTGACAGCGGGTGGCACAGGGATTTATTGATCGCTTTGAGGTGGTGGTGCCCCCACCCCTGGGGGTGCCCACCTGGGGCAAGGGGCGGTGGGCGGGGCTGGGGGGGACAAAGCGTGGCCATTCCCATCCTCCCGCTGCACTCCGGGGTTGGTGGGGGGGTTGGGAGGGGATAAAACAAACCTCGGATACTTTCTCTCCATACAAATATAAACCATCTGTATCTGCCATAGACATAGAGCTTTCCTCTCTGGGGCCGGGATAAAAGGTTGTCATCGCATGCACGACCAAAGCCACCACCCCATGGGGACAGCGAGTGACAAGGGACATCCTCCTGCACGCCCCCCCCCACCCCTCCCCTCCCGCCTCCGCCCCTTCCCCCACGTTATTGCTGCTCAGGTCCCCGCGTCCTGCTCTGACAAACAAGCGGCAGGGGGTAGAGGGTGCGTAAGAAGCCGAAGGAAGGATGGAGATCCCTCTGCCAAGCGCCGGCGAGGTCCTGGTCACCTGCTTGGTGACACCCAACTGAGTGGCACGGAGGTGGCATCGCCCCGCTAGGGTGCTGGGGGGCCGCGGGGGACGGGGGAGAGGGTGAGGGGGGCGGAGGGGTGCAGGCACCCCCGGTCGAAAAGGCAAAGTCTGGATAAGGCGAACAAAAAATGACATAAAGAAGAGCGACTGCCCCCAAAGCGGGCGCTTTGTCACCCAAAAGTGGCCCTGCCGGTGGCCAGCGGCGGCCGGGGCTGGGCCGTGGGTGTCACAAGGATGAGCTTGGGGACAGGGACACTGTCATAGGGCTGTGCTCTCCGATTCCTCCTCTTCTTCCTGCCGGGTGGCCGCGCCCGGCCCCGAGAGTCTCTGCGGTGCTTCCGGAGGGTCCCGGCACAAGGTGACGTCCGGGGGGACGTGGAGGGAGGGGACCTCAAAACGGAGCAGACCTGCGGGAGGGCAGAGTGATGGGGACACCGCCCTGGTGGGTCAGGTCACCTCAGCGGGGCTGGCACCGTTGTCCGTGGCACCACCGGGGATGGCACCACCGGTCCCTGCTCCGTGCCACCCCATCCCAGACTGTGCCACCAGCCCTGCTGCCCCCTCAGCTGATGCAGGTGCCACCGTTGTGCCCCTTCCCCAGGGACCCACAGGGTGAGGCAGTATGGGTGAAGTGGCAGAGGTGGCAGCTGGCATCACTGGTGTCCCCACTGTCCCTTGCTGAGAGAGGAGGAAGCCACCCCCAAAAGGCAGCTTGGGGACCCTGTGGTGGGCAGCAGCTCCTGAAGCGATGGTAGGATGGCACCCATGCCAGGGTGTGACATCAGGGCAGCACTGAGAGTGGAGGAAGCCACTCCCAAAAAGCAGTTTGGGACCCTGTGGTGGGCAGCAGCTCCTGGAGGGACATGGTAGTAGGGTGGCACCCATGCCAGGGTCTGACATCAAGGCAGCACTAACGTGTGATGTCAGGGTTGCATCCATGCCAGGGTGTGATGCCAGGGCTGAGCCTTGCTGGGCTGTGATGTCAGGGCTGCACTGGTGCCAGGGTGTGATGCCATGTCAGGGCTGTACTGGTGCCAGGGTACAGTGCCAGGGTGTGATGCCAAGGTGTGATATCAGAGCTGTACCAATGCCAGGGTGCACTGCCAGAGCCACGGCAATGCTGGGGTGCACCACTGGGGGTGCACTGGTGCCAGGGTGTGATGCCAGGCCTGTATCCATGCCGGGGTACAGTGCCTGGGGGTGAGGTCAGGGCTACACAGGTGCCAGGTGGGTACAGCCATGTCAGGGCTGTACTGATGGCAGGGTGCAGTGCCAGGCTGCAATACTGGGGCTTTGCTAGTGTCAGAGAGCAGTACTACTGGGGCTGCACAGTGAGATGCAGTGCTGGGGTACACTGGTGCCAGGTGCAGTGCCAGGGTGTGATGCCAGAGCCATGCTGATGCCAGTGCCACTCCAAGGCAAGGTGCCTGCCTGGGGAAGGCCTGGCCCTGGCTCTGAAGGGTGCCCAGTGCTCACTGCTCCCCTGTGGTGTCCCCCACTCCCAGGCAGGACAGGCACAAGGAGGGGCACAGCCCTGTGGGACCCCACAGCCTGAGAGGTCCCCACCATGCCCACCTTGTGTGTCCCCAGTGCCGCCTGGCACTTCCAAAGCACCACCCTGACTGTGCCCCTCCAACATCCTCCACTGCTGTATGGAGACTGGGGAGGGGCCACGACCCCAGCAGGGACAGGGAGCTCAGAACAGCAGGAGAGTGCCACAGGCTGGCACTGGCACCTTCCTGGGGACATCACCACCTTCCTGAGGAATAATTTCACCTTGCCAGGGACATCATTGCCTTCCTGGGGACACCAAGAACTTCCCAGGGACACTGCCATCTTGCTGGGGACACTGCCACCTTCCCAGGCACTTCACCACCTTCCTGGGGACAGTCCTGCTTTCCAGGGACACTGCCACCTTCTGAGGAACGCTGTCACCCTCCTGAGTGCACTGTCAGGGATTATGCCACCTTCCTGGGAACATCATCACCTTCCTGGGGACACTGTCACCTCCTCATAGCTGTTGTCACCTTCCTGGGGACATTGCCACCTCCTCATAGCTTTTGTCACCTTCCTGGAGACATTGTCACCTTCACCTTCTGGGGGACACTGCCATCCTCCTAAGTGCATCACCACCTTCCTGGGGACAGTTCTACATTGCCAGGGACATTGCCACCTTCCTGAGTACATGGCCACCCTGCCAGGGATGTCACCACTTCCCTGAGGACAGATTGAACCTTTTCGTTTAAGGATGTCACCTCCCTGGGGACATCATCCACCCTTCTGGAGACAATTCCAGCTTGCCCGGGGGCATTGTCACGTTCCCTGGGGTCCACTGTCACTTCCTCACGGATGCTGCCACCTTCCTGGGGACATCATCACCTTCCTGGGAAGAGTTCCACCTTGTCAGGAGCGTTGCCACCTCCCCTGGGGGACACTGTCACCTCCTCACGGCTGTTGTCATCTTCCCGTGGCCATTGTGACCCCTTTGGGACCACTGACACCCCCCTCCCCGGAGCCCTCCCGTGCCCCATTACCTGCCAAGGCTCCGTCCCGGGGCAGCTCCGGGGCCGGGGAGGTCCCGGGGGTAGCTGGGGGGGGCTGGGGAGGAGGGGGCAGCGCCGGGCGGGGCCGCGCCTTGGCCGTGGGGCGAGATTTGGGGGGGGGAGCAGCGGCGAGGGGGGGCGGGGGAGGGGGCGGAGGGGGCGGGCAGGGCCCCGGGGAGGCTGCGGCAGGGCCGTACGGGGAGGGGGTGCTAGGGGGGGTCGGGGACAGGCTGGCGGGGGAGGGCTGTGTCCCCCCCGGCAGGATGGGCGCCAGCTTCTTGGCCACTGCGAGAGAAACAAGGGGAAAGAGGGTCAGGGGGAGGGGGTCACAGAGAGTGGACCCCTTCGGCACCCCTCTGACCCCCTTCCTCCGGCCCCGCTCCTACCTTTGCGGGGGGCGTGCGGGCTCTGCTCGGCCGGCGGGGGGGGACCGGGGGAGGGGTCCTTGGGCCGTAAAGTGCTGGGGAAGGGGAGAGAAAGGAGAGGGGAGGACCAGGAAAAATAGGACAGGAAAGAGGAAAAAAGGGAAGGGAAAGGGGAAAAGGGAAAGGGAAAAAGGGAAAGGAAAAGGAAAAAGGGAAAGGGAAAAAGGGAAAGGGAAAAAGGGAAAGGGAAAAAGGGAAAGAGAAAGGGAAAAAGGGAAAGGGAAAAGGAAAGGGAAAGAGGAAGGGGAAGGGGAAGGGAAAGGGAAAGGGAAAGGGAAAGGAAATGGGGGGAAAGGGAAAGAGGCGGAAAGGGAGAGGAATGGGTTGAAATAAAAATACAGTGAGAAAATAAAAGGGGGAAAAAGGGAATAAAGGAAAAAATAGTGGAAAATTAATTAAAATCGAATAATATTAAAATAAAAAATAAAAACATTTTAAAAATCAATTAAAGTAAAATTAAATAATAAAAATACAATAATAATAATAATAATAACAACAATAACAGAATTAAAAGAAAAATTAAACCCAACAGGCAGCAGCAGCATAAGGTTTGAGTCCAGAGTGTCTCCCACCCTCAGCATCCCCTCTCCTGTTATCCCAGGATCCTGCTCCTCTCCAGGGATGCTGAGCCTTGCTCCCATTATCCCAGGATCCTGCTCCTTTTCCAGGGATGCTGAGCCCCCTCTGCTCCCATTACCCCCAGATCCTGCTCCTTTTCCAGGGATGCTGAGCCCCTTCTGCTCCAATTATCCCAGGATCCCGCTCCCTTTCCAGGGATGCTGAGCCCCCCCCTTGCTCCCATTATCCCAGGATCCCGCTCCTTTTCCAGGGATGCTGAGCCCCCTCTGCTGCCCGGACTCCGCTGCAGGCCCCGCCCTGGTGACGCCTCCCTCGCCGGGGCCCCGGTGGTGCCGCTGGCCTTACCTTGTCCGCTCGGCTGCTGGGGGGAAGCCGAAGCTGGTGGGCGGCGGGGAAGGGGTGGCCGAGATGTCCGGAGAGTGCTCGGGGATGGGCGAGTGGGGAGCTGTGGGGAGGTCGGTGGGGGGCAGTGGGGGGTGCAGGGCCGGGGGGGTGGAGGAGGCTTTGCGCACGGCCGAGGTGCCTCGACGAGCCACCCACGAGGTGTCCATCACCCTGACGCCCATGCTGGGGAGGGAGGACACAGAGACGGGAGCTCAGCACCACAGCCCAGTCCCTCGGGGAGGGGGAAACTGCTCCCCAAAACACCTCTCCCGCCGGGAAGCTGCTGGGAATGAACCTCTGAGACCGCAGCGGGGTGGTGGTGGCTGTGTGGGGCACATATGTGTCACTGACCCACCCTCCAGCTGCCTCTTCTGTCCTCAAGACAAGCAGGCACCCTCCCAGCACCATCCTGCACGTGAGGAACAATTTCTTCCCCCCAAGGGTTGTCAAACCCTGGAACAAGCCCTGCAGGGTCCATCCCTGAAAGGAGTTTGGAGCCGTGGAGAGGTGGTGCTGAGGGCCATGGTTTAGTGGTGCCCTGGCAGTGCTGGGTTCACAGTCAGGCATTGGAAGAGGTGACCCAGGGAGGTGGTGGAGTCACCATCCCTGGGGATTTTCAACAACTGTGTGGCCATGGCAGTTGGGGACATGCTTTAATGGCCATGGTGGTGTTGGGTTGATGGTTGAATTCCATGACCTTCGAGGTGTTTTCCAAGCCAAACAACTCTGGAGGAGTTTAAGGCCAGGCTGGATGAGGCTCTGGCCAGCCTGCTGTAGTGTGAGGTGTCCCTGCCCATGGCAGGGGGGTTGGCACTGGATGATCCTTGTGGTCCCTTCCAACCCTGACTGATTCTAGGATTCTATATATGGGCCTGAGGGACATGGGTCAGTGGCGGACTTGGTAGAGTGTTGTTAATGGTTGGATTTGATGATCTTGAAGGTCTTTTCTGACCTAAATGACCGATTCTGTGATCCCAGCACTTTCCCAGTAGCTTCCCAGCCCCTCCAGCAGATACAGTACCTTTGGATTTTCCTAAGGCTGCGTGGGCAGAAACACAGGGAGGTTAGTGTGGAAAACCCCAACCTTGGCAGAGGAGTTGCAAGGACAAAGGACTCTGAGAGAGGGGACAGGAGGGGCCTAGGGGAGACCAGGCTAAGCCAGCACTAGGGAGAGCTCAAGATGTTTTCAGAGACAGGCAGAAACCTGGAGATGTTCTTCCAAGATGAGGAGAGCTCTGGGGGTGTTTATGGAGATGGGGAGAGCACCGAGGAGGTTATTCCCAGGTGGGGAGAGTCCTGAGGGTGTAGAGCTCTGGATGTGTTTTGGGAGGTGAGGAAAGCCCTTGGGGGAGGGTTTTGGAGATGGGGAGAAATTCAAGGATGAATGTTGGAGACCAGGAGAGTCTTAAGGGCATTGTTTGGAGACTGGGAGAGCCCTGGGGAGGTTCTTTCAAGATGAGGAGTCCTGGGGACATATTTTTTGAGACAGGGAGAGCTCTGGGGTTGGATTTTGGAGATGGGGAAGGCCCTGGGGACATTTTTTCTGGGGATGGGGAGAGCCCCGGAAACATTCTTCCAAGATGGGGAGAGCCCTGAGGATGTATTTTTGAGTGCTTTGTGGACATCTTTTGGAGATGAGGAGATCCTTGGGGACACATTTTTTGGAGCTGGGGAGAGGCCTGGAGGTGTTCCCTGGAAACAACCTGTGGCTGTGGTCCCTCTGGTGAGAGGCACACAGAGGTTGGGGGTGGGGAGCTTTGCTCTGGAGCAGAGCCCACTGACCTTGAAGACACCTGAGCACCTCACCTTGGCACAGCACAGCCCCAGTGCCACCCCACAAGCCACCCCACTCCCATCTCCAGTGGGCTGGCAGCAGATGTTGAGCACTCTTGGGCTCTCCCCAAGAGCCCAGCATGGAAAGCAGAGGATCCCCCCCCTCCCCCAGACCACCCAAGCTCTACCAGCTCAGTGTCACCTCCACCAGAAGGGCGGAGCAATGCCAGCCCTTCCCTTTCCCTGACCCAGGGGCACCCCAAAGGCCCTACCCATCCTTCTTGTAGAACTCCAGCATCATGTTGTCCGTGGCCACGCTGAGAGGCCTCCGCCCCTGGTCGTGCTGCCGGCGCTCTGCGTGGTCCATGTCTGGAGAGGGCATGGAGCTGTAGTTGGCATTGTGGTTGATGTGCATGGGGCTGCCATAGTTGCCTGTCACGTTGAACTCGATGTCTGAGGGTAAGGAAGGAGAGGCAGGGGACACACATTGGTTTGTGTGTCCTCAGTGAGGGCTGGGCTGGGGGCATCGGCACTGCAGGAATGCTCAGGGGGGTCCTGGAGCACAGAATCTTCCTGGAGGAACTGATTGGTCATGGCTTGGACAGGCACAGGCTGGGCTGGGTTAAAACCTGGCTGCTGGCCAGGATCAAAGAGTGGTAGGGAGTGGAGCTAAGTGCAGTTGGTGGTGGTGCCCAGGGTGCAGTGCTGGGGACCAGCTCTGCTTAGCATCATCAGTGAGCTGAGTGCACCCTCAGTCAGCTTGCAGATGACACCAAACTGGGTGGCAGTGTTGATCTGCTGGAGGGTAGGGAGGCTCTGCAGAGGGGTCTGGCCAGGCTGGATCCATCAGCTGAGGGCAATGGGATGAGGTTCAACAAAGCCAAGTGCTGGGTCCTGCGCTTGGGGTACAACAACCCCATGAATGCTCCAGGCTTGGGGTACAATGGCTGGAAACTGCCCAGTGGAATAGGACCTGGGGGCACTGGTCAAGAGCTAGCTGAAGGTGAGCCAGCAGAGTGCTCAGGTGGCCAAGAAAGCTACCAGCATCCTGGCCTGGATCAGCAATGGTGTGGCCAGCAGGAGCAGGGAAGTGATTGTCCCCAGTACTGGGTACTGGTGAGGCCACACCTTGAGTGCTGGGTTCAGTTTTGGGCCTCTCACTCCAAGAAGGACACTGAGGAGCTGGAGTGTGTCCAGAGAAGGGCAACAAAGCTGGGGAAGGGTCTGAGGAACAGGGATGGGGAGGAGCAGCTGAGGGAGCTGGGGGTGTTTAGTGTTGAGAAGAGGAGGCTGAGGGAGACCTCATTGCTCTCTACAGCTTCCTGAGAGGAGGTTGCAGTGAGGTGGGAGTTAGGTTCTTCTCCCTATTCTCAGGTGATAGGAGAGGTAATGGCCTCAAATTGTGCCAGGGGAGGGTTAGGTTGGAGAGGAGGAAAAATTTATTTTCTGCAAGAGTGGTCAGGGATTGGCATAGGCTGTCCAGGGAGGCGGTGGAGTCCCCATCCCTGGGAGTGTTCAGGAAACCTGTGGCCATGGCACCTGGGGACATGGTTTGGTGGCCATGGTGGTGTTGGGTTGATGCCTGGACTGGAGGGTCTCAGAGGGCTTTTCCAGCTGAGGCAATTCTGTGACTCTGTGCAGGGGCTGGGTCGGGCTCACTGCTGGAATGCCTCTTGCCAGATCTCTGCGTGAGCCTTCTGAAGTCAAGGGAAGCAGAAGGGGCTGGCAAAAATCAATATGGGGGCTCAGCACTCCTTCCCCACGGAGGTCCCACAAAGCCCTTCCCACCCTGCCCCAGCACAGCCTACCTCCAGGGAAGAACCAGTCTGCATGCTGGATGAGTGGCTCGATGATGCCCACGATCTGCAGCGACACAGTCGTCATCATCTCTGTCATGTTCCTGCAGGGCAGTGGGCAGCAGTCAGCAGCCCCACCACAGCCTGGCCTTAGCCCTGCACACATTCCAGCCCCCACCTGCATGTGTTCCTGGGTGACCCTCTCCCAGTGACCCTGCCTTGGCTTAGTAAGAGGGTCCAGTTCTGGGCTTCCCAGTTGAAGCGGGACTGGGAACTACTGGAGAGAGTCCAGCAGAGGCTACAAAGCAATTGAGGGGCCTGGAGCAGCTCTGTGAAGAGCAAAGGCTGAGAGCCCTGGGGCTGAGAGCCTGCAGAAGAGCAGCCCCAGAGGGGAGCTGAGCAATGCTCAGCAAGAGCTGAAGGAGCTGTGGGGGGCAAGAGGCTGGGGCCAGACTCTGCTCAGTGGTGCAATAGGCACAAAGTGGAACCCAGGAGGTTCCATCTGAAGAGGAGGAGAAAGTTCTTTGTTGTGAGGGTGCTGGAGGCCTGGAGCAGGCTACCCAGAGAGGTTGTGGAGTCTCCTTCTGTGGAGACTTTCAGTTCCTGTCTGGATGCATTCCTGTGTGCCCTGCCCTGCATGCCCCTGCTCTGGCATTGGGGGTTGGACTGATTGATCTCCAGAGGTTCCTTCCAAGTGCTACCATTCTGTGATTCCCAGTGGGATTTTGGCCTGGGATCCCTCTTCACTCCCTTCCCCACCTCCCACCTGGACACCTTACCCATCAGCCTGTGGCCAGAGGAGGTTGGGTCCCAGCACGATGGCCACGTTGCTGGGAGTCATTTTGTTCATGTCCTGGTACTCAGTCAGCTTGGCCAGGAATTTAATCAGGTACCTGGAAAGTGGAGCTGTGTCAAGGTCCCCAGAGCCTTGTCAAAAAATGAATAGATGTGGCACTTGGGGACATTGGTTTGGTGGTCATGGTGGTGTTGGGTGGAAGGTGGGACTTGATGATCTTAGAGATCTTTTCCAACCTTAATGATTCTATGACTCTGTGTTGGGGTATCCAGAGCCATGCTGGGGTACCCAGAGCCGTGTTGGGGTACCCAGAGGTGTGTTGGGGTACCCAGAGCTGTGTTGGGGTATCCAGAGCTGTGTCGGGGTGTCTGGAGCCATCCCCTCCCCCAGGTCCCACCAGCCCCATGCTCACCTGATGTTGTTGTAGTTGGCTTTGGGCAGTTTCTCGCAGGTGTTCCACAGAGCCTGCAGCCTCTTCTCCTGCTCTGGGATGCTGTGAGGAGGTGGGCAAGAGGGTCAAGCCCCATCCCCATGCTACCCCAGGGCTTTCCACTCCACCAGCCCTGCCCTTAGGGTCCCTGTGAGACCCCCAGCAATATGCAAGTAAATAAACCCCCAAACATGGTCCAGCTGAGAAGGAAACCTCTGGGTGGCAGGCTGGGTGCTGGTCCTCTCCTCACCCCTGCACAGCCACCCCCAGGTTTGTGTTTTGGGGACATGCTGCCTCTGGAGAGGGAAATTACTGCCCACAGCCTCCCCCCCAAAACAAGAGCCCACTCCCTGCCATGCCACCCCTGGGGGCTGTCCCCTCTAGTGAGCCACCACTGCATCCCTGCCATGCTCCAGTAGTCTCAGAGAGGGTAGGGAACATGGTCAGACCTACCTTCAGGCACCACTGAGGTGGTTCTCAGCCCAAAAGGAGATGCTCCTTCTCCTACCTCACTCTGCCCAACATCTCTCCACCCCAAACATCTCCCATGGTGGAGCAGACCCCCTGGAGCTACCTCAGCTGGCCCAACCCTGCTGGGTTTGGGGGTTCCATGGTGCAGAGCAGCCCAGGAGCATAGGCAGGAGATCTCTCAGCCAGCTGGCCAGAAATGGCACCAGCACCCAAGGGCATGCCAAAAGATGCTGGGACAGCTCAGCCACCTCAGCCAGGGTGCTCTGGATCGGGGTGGGGACATCAGGGTTGAGGGACAATGAGGTCACTCTCACTGCCAGGACCCACGATGCTCAAGGAGCATCACAGCTCTCAGAGCCCAGAGGAAACATCTCAAACGCCGTGAGCCATGTCAGAAACAACTTGTGGCCCCCAAACCATTCAAGGGGACCCAAGATACCACCAGCTGTGTGGTGGTGGAACAGGGGCAGGTGCCCCAGACTCACTTGGAGGCCTGGATCCACTCCTCGTACAGCTCGAAGGTCATGAGCGGCTCCGGCAGCTCTCGCAGGTAGGACTTGAGGGCTCCTGTGGCACACAGGAGACATGGGGCTTGGCACTGCAGGTGGCACCAGCCCATGGGCACCAGCTGGTTTCATTCCTTGACCTTTAGGCTCACATCTCTGCCAACCTTTCCCAAGGCACCTGTGGCAGTTTTTAGGCTGTGCTGGGGGGAGGTGATTTCAACCTACCACAGCAACTCCTCACTTGGTGGAGCCCATAGCATCCCCTGACCACCAGAGAATCAGAAAATGGTCCAGGCTGGAAGGGACCTCCAAAGCTCATCCAGTCCAAACCCCTCTGCAGTCAGCAGGGACATCCCCAACTAGATCAGGTTGCTCACAGCCCTGTCCAGCCTCACCTTGAATATCTCCAGGGATGAGGCCTCAACCACCTCCCTGGGCAACCTGTTCCAGTGTTCCACCACCCTCACAGTGAAGAACTTCTTCCTGATATCCAACCTAAATCTGTCCTTCTTTAATTTGAAGGCATTGCTCCTTGTCCTGTCCCTGCAGGACTTTGGGAACAGTCTCTCTCCATCCTTCCTGTAGCTCCCTTCAGGTAGAATCATAGAATCAACCAGGTTGGAAGAGACCTCCAAGATCATCTAGTCCAACCTATCACCCAGCCCTAAGCAATCAACCAGACCATGGCACTAAGTGCCTCATCCAGTCTCCTCTTG
>NC_072038.1:991118-1011862 GCF_027791375.1 Indicator indicator
AGCTCCAACCATCAACCCAGCTCCAACCATCAACCCAGCACCAACCTTCAACCCAGCCCCAACCTTCAACCCAACCCAGCCATCAACCCAGCCCCAACCATCAACCCAGCCCCAACCTTCAACCCAGCCCCAACCATCAACCCAGCCCCAACCATCAACCCAACCCAAACCAACAACCCAGCCCCAACCATGGCCACAAAACCATAGAATCATTAAGGTTGGAATAAACCTCTAAGATCACCAAGCCCAACCACCAACCCAACACCATCATGGCCACTAAACCATGTCCCAAACTGCCATGGCCTCACCTTTCTTGAACACCTCCAGTGATGGGGACTCCACCACCACCCTGGGCAGCCTCTTCCAATCCCTGACCACTCCTGAAGCAGAGAAATTTTTCCTCATCTCCAACCTAAACCTCCCGTGGTGCAACTTGAGGCCATTTGTGCTCTCCTTCCCATGATCTCCCATCCAGCTACAATATCCAGATGAACCTTGAACGCAGACCAAAGCAGGGACACAACAAAATCCCTGCTGAAGTGCTGGGTTCACTGGGGAAGATGGGGTTTGGGGGGTGGAAGCACACTTCAGAGCCATCCCTTGTACCAATGGACAGCAAACAACACTTCTGACCTACTCAGATGTTTTCCCTTCACTCAGAGCTCACACCTCAGAGCAGAGATCAGGAAATCCAACCAGGGCTGGTGTACTAAACCTTTCTGGACTTTGCATCTTCACAGAAGGAATCCAGATGCCACCACTGATGCAGAGGCTCTCACTGTCAAGTGGGGCAGGGATGAGGAGCAAGGAAGGCAGTGCTGAGCTCAGAGCTTGCAGCCAGCCTGCAAGCACAGCATGGGGAGCCCAGGGAGCTGGCATGGAGCTGGCACAGAGCTGGGCAGTGTGAGACAAGCTGCAGGAATGAAGCTTCATTGTTCCACTCAAGCAGCTTGGAGAGCAGAGTGAGGGCTGATGAGAAATGGTTTGAGGTGAGATGGAGATCTCTGGCAGCGTTTTGGAGACACACCCCTGGAGCACCAAGTCATGGAGAGCACAGCAGAGCCTGCCAAGGCTTTAAGCCTGCTGCTCATCAGGATTGTTTTCCCTGCCTTTAAGGCACTCAGTTGCTAAAGTTGAACCCTCCTGGATCCTCAGAGACTGACCCTGCAGGGCACTGAACACTATCCACCTGCAGAGACTCTTCTGACTTGCAGTCATTATCAGCCTCACCTTTCTGCCCACACATCACCTTCACATCACAAAGCCCTGGGAGGTTTACTCCTCCAGAACCCAGTGCTAAGCCTACACTGAGCTGCTCCTCAAAGCATCACAGCAGATCCACAAACACAAAACCCAAACCCCCAGCCCTGCTGGAGAGCATCACAAGAAGAGGCCCTGCAGGGGAACCATCTCCCAGCAGGTCAGATTGCAGAGTGTTGCCAAAACTCAGCAGTGCCTCCTGCCAAGTGGCAGCAGGACAATCATCTGGAGAGGTACAGCTCACACAAAGGTTCTGAAGAGCCTTTGAAAAGCTCTTCACCTGCCACCCACACCTGACCTCCCATTCCTGCCAGAGCAGGGGAGAAAGTAGCCTGGGAACTGCACCAGCACGTGGTCTTACCAGACCCAAAGCTTCTTGCAAAGCAAAGTCAGACCTGGAGAGGTGGTTCAGGAGTGTTGCTGGGAGACCACACCCTGAAAAACCTCAAGGCACTTTAATGTGTGCACAACTGTGTGCTGAAGGCTGGTACCCAAATTCCATAGGTGGGAAAATGGAGGTCAAGTGAAGTGAGGGCCTTCTGCACCCAGCAAGGAGAATCCCACACTGCGTTAGGTTGGAAGGGACCTTCAAAGCTCACCCAGTCCAACCCCCTGCAGTCAGCAGGGACATCTGCAACCAGAGCAGGTTGCTCAGAGCCCCAAACAACCTGACCTGCAATGCTTCCAGCCATGGGGCAGCTCCCACCTCTCTGGGCAGCCTGGGACAGGTTCTTCCTGGCCAGGCTCAAACATTTCTTCCTTCTCTCTGGTCTCAATCTCCCTCTTTGAGTTCCAAACCATCCCCCTTGTCCTGTCACATCAGGCCCTGCTCAAAAGTCTGTCCCCAGCTTTCTGCTCAGCCCTTGAAGCACTGCAAGGCCACCAGAAGGTCTCCCTGGAGCCTTCTCTTCTGCAAGCTGCCCAAGCCCAACTCTCTCAGCCTGGCCTCCCAGCAGAGGGCTTCCAGCCCTGCCAGCATTGCTGTGGTCTCCTCTGGCCCTACTCCAGCAGGTCCCTGGCTGTGCTGTGCTGAGGACTCCAGAGCTTCCCCAACACTGCAGGGAGAGGTCTCAATGAATGACCTGAGCCACCCTCCCTGATCACAGCCCTTGCTATGCTTCAGAGTCAAGCACAAAACTGGGGCTCAGACTCTAGTGTGCTGCGTCTCCATGCTGGGGATGAGCCACACCAGCTTGACACAAGAGATCCGTCCCCTGAGCCCCCCCAGGAAACTTGTGGGTGCTTCACACCTGGACTGGAAAACCCTTGCAGCACTGTGGGGTGGTTCAGGTTTCAGAGGCTCCCACTGGGGGAAGGTCAAAGCCACCAAGAGCAGCCTTGAGGGCTGTGAGCACGAGGTCCTGAGGGGGTAATGTTCTGTGTTGGGATTGGCAGCAGCCTGACAAAGAGAGCTTGTGCCCCTGCACAGAGCTATAAATATTCCTTTCTGAAAAGGCATAACTGGAAAAATGTCTAAATGTCTATTTTTTGCCTCCTCTGCTTCACCCACTCGGAGCATTGACATCATACCAAGCTCCTACTGACACAGACCCAGACCCAGAGCAGCACAACTGCACCCAGAGAAAATGCTGGGCAAAAGGGGGGGGGGAAAAAAAGCACCTTTGTAGCAGCCTGGACGGACAATGCAGTATTTGGGGAGGGGGAATTCTTGCCTGGAAATGAGAGGTTTTCCCCTGCTCCAGGAAAAATGACTCAGCAAAGCCCAAGTCATAGAAGCATAGAATTGTCAGGGTTGGAAGGGACCTCAAGGCTCAGCCAGCTCCAACCCCCCTGCCATGGGCAGGGACACCTCACACTACAGCAGGTTGCTCACAGCCACATCCAGCCTGGCTGCAAAAACCTCCAGGGATGAGGCTTCCACCACCTCCCTGGGCAACCTCTGCCAGTCTCTCACCACCCTCATGGGGAAGAATTTCTTCCTAACATTCAATCTGAATCTCCCCAATCCTAGTTTTGCTCTGTTCCCCCCAGTCCTATCACTATCCCACATCCTAAAAAGTCCCTCCCCAGCTTTCTTGGAGTCCCCTTCAGATCCTGGAAGGCCACAAGAAGGTCTCCTGGGAGCCTTCTCTTCTCCAGACTGCACAACCCCAACTCTCTCAGTCTGTCTCCAGAGCAGAGCAGCTCCAGCCCTCTGCTCATCCTTGTGGCCCTTCTCTGGACACCTTCCAGCACCTCCAGATCCTTCTTGTAATAGAGGATCCAGACCTGGATGCAGTATTCCAGGTGGGATCTCAGCAGTCAAGGCTGTCACAACTTTACCCTAGGTCCAACGCTGCTCCTAAAGGCTTCCAGCTACCCAGGTTCAACCCTAGCAGCCAAAGAGCAAAAGCCTCTCTCCAGTCTTCCCCTTACTTTCACATAAGCCCACAGAGCCCACCCCAACTCCACAGCACTCATCCCAACTCCACAGCACCCACCCCAACTCCACAGCACCCACCCCAACCCCACAGCACCCACCCCAACCCCACAGCACCCACCCCAACCCCGCAGCGCCCACCCCAACCCCGCAGCACCCACCCCAACTCCGCAGCACCCACCCCAACTCCACACCCACCCCACCCGCACACCCACCCCAACCCCACAGACCCACCCCACCTCCACAGCACCCACCCCCACTCCCAGCACCCCACCCCCACCCCGCAGCACCCACCCCAACCCCACCCCACCCCCCCACCCCACCCACCCCCCCCAACCCACACAGCCCACCCCACCCCCACAGCCCACCCCACCCCCACCCACCCACCCCACCCCCCCACCCCCCCACTCCGCACCACCCACCCCCACCCCCCACCACCCACCCCCACCCCACCCACACCCCCCCCCCTCCCACCACCCACCCCAACTCCACAGCACCCACCCCAACTCCACAGCACCCACTCCAACTCCACAGAGCCCACCCCACCTCCACAGCACCCACCCCAACTCCGCAGCACCCACCCCAACTCCACAGCACCCACCCCAACTCCACAGCACCCACCCCAACTCCACAGCACCCACCCCAACTCCACAGCACCCACTCCAACTCCGCAGCACCCACTCCAACTCCACAACACCCACCCCACCTCCACAGCACCCACCCCAACTCCACAGCACCCACCCCAACTCCACAGCACCCACCCCACTCCAACAGCACCCACTCCAACTCCACAGAGCCCACCCCACCTCCACAGCACCCACCCCAACTCCGCAGCACCCACCCCAACTCCGCAGCACCCACCCCAACTCCACAGCACCCATCCCAACTCCACAGCACCCATCCCAACTCCACAGCACCCATCCCAACTCCACAGCACCCACCCCAACCCCACAGCACCCACCCCAACTCCACAGCTCAGTCAGGACCAGGCACCCCCCCCCCCACCCCCACCACCCACACCAGGAACGCCACACTCCAGCCCCCAGCCACAGAGCCGCCCAACCCACCCCCACCCAAATCCTGACACCCACCCACACCCACCCACCACGCCCTCACACACGCCACACACCACCCCACCACCACACACCACCACAAGCCCCTGCCCACCCAACCCCCACCCACCACACCCACCCCCCTCCCACCTCCACCCCCTTCCGCCGCCCCATGCACCTCTCCCCACCCCCCCACATCCCCCCCTTACCTCCCCAACCAACACCAACACCCCCCCCCCCCCAACCACCCCCCCCCATACACCACTCCACCCCCACCCTCCCACACCCCCAACCCCCCCCACCCCCCCACCCACCCCCCACCCCCCACACCCCACCTCCCCCTCTCCCCACCCCACCCCCCCCCCTTCCCCCACCCCCCACCCCCCCCTCACCCCCACCCATCCACCCCCCCCCACCCACACCCCTCCCCCCCCTCCCACCTCCCCCCCCCACCCCAACCCCCCCCACCCCCATCCCACCCTCCCACAACCCCCCCACCCCCCCCCCCCACCCACCCCCCAACCCCACCCCCTCCCCTCCCCCACCTCCCTTTACCCCCCCCCCCCCACCACCCACACAACCCCTCCACCCCCCTTACCTCCAAACCACATCCAAACCCCCACCCCCAATTCATCCCTACCACAACCCCACTCAAAAACCACCCCCTCCGCCACCCCACCCCTCCAACCTATCACCAAATCCTTCCTCCTCTCCACTCCCAATCTTCCCCCCCACCCATTAAACGCCACTGCCATCTTCCACATCCACCCCACACATCGCCTGCCCTACACACCCACCACCAACCTCAACCAATTCTCCTCCCAACTCACCATCCCCCCCTATACAAACACAATTTCCTACTTCTCATACCCCACATATCCCTCACACCTTTTACTTTACACTAACCCCCCACCACCCCCCCTCTCCCCCCCACCAACCACCCCCAACCTAACCACTCAATAACCCTAATACCCCGCCCCCCATAACCCATCCCATATCTCCAATCTCCCTCACCCCCACCCATACCTTATAACCCCCATAACCCAAGACCCCATCCCTACACTTTATACACACCCTAACACAACACCCTTATCACCCCCCTCCACACACCATATTTTCCTTCCTCCCCACCCCCTCCCAACCCCCCCCCCACCCCACCCCTCCCCCACCCACCCCCCCCCCACCCCCCCTCTCCCCCCCCCCCCCCACCACCCCCCCTTTCTTATCCCCCCCCCCCCATCCATTCCCTTTCCAACCCCTATAAATACTTCCCCACCCTTCCCTCCCACAACCACCCCACCCACCATCCACCACCCCCATTCCCCTAATTCCCCCCAACCCCAATTAAACATATCAATACCATAGACCCCTCCTCTCTCCCCCCCCCCCATTTTCTTTTACATTCTCCCCTCCATATCTTCTCTTATCTTTCTCATTTTTATAAACTCATTCTCCTCTTCTTCACTTTTCTCCACCAATCTACAACCCCCACCATCCTTTCTTAATACTCCTTATTTTTAATTTCACAACACCCTTCCCCTCCTCCTCCCCCTCTTCCCCTAACCCTCATATCCTTTTCTTAAACTTCATTATAACTTCTCCCTAACAACCCTCTCTCTATCAATCCCAATTCATATCATCCTTTCTTATTATTCTACCCCCACATTCTTATAACCCTCTCCTCAATTCATCTTCCAACTATCCATTAATTAATCAATTACTTTCATTTATCACTTAATTCCATTCATCACATTCTTAACAACCCCCCATTAATCAAACAAATCAACCCCTTCTCCTCTTCACCCCCCACCCACCCCTCCCCACCCCCCTTTCTCCTCTTCTCTCCCTCCCTACACCCACCTCCCCAAACCCCCCCCACCTCCCCCCCCACCCACCCCCCAACCCTCCCCCCCCCCCCCCCCCCCCCCCCCCCCCCCCCCCCCCCCCCCCCCCCCCCCCACCCCCCCCCCACCCCCCCCCCCCCCTCCCCCCCCTCCCCCCCCATTCCCCCCCCCCCCCACCCAACCACCCCCCCCACCCCTCACTCCCCCTTCCTCTTTCCCTCCTATTTTTTCCATTCAAACAAACAACAAACCCTAACCCATTCACCATCCCCCCCTCCTTCTTTCCTTTCCCCTTCCTATACATTATACTATCATCCATCCATCCTTCCACCCCTTTACCCTCCCCCTTTCCTTCCCCCTATCAACTTCCACCCCCCTCCCTCTTCCTCACCCCACCAAAAAAAATATAATAAATAAAAAAAAAAAAAAAAAAAAAATATTTAAAAAAAAACAAATTTAATCCAAAACACCAAAAACCCAAAAACCCCCCCCATCCTCCCTCCCCCCATCATTAACCCCCTATAACCTTTCATTAGATTCCACACCCCACCACCGCCCCCCCACCCCTTCCTATCCCTCCCTCTTAATTTCCCCATCCAACATCATTAAATTATCATTTATTAACTTCCAACATCACTAAACCCTCAACCATACTCTCAACCAAATCCTTCCCCCCCACTATAATCCAAACCACCCCACCCCCACACCCCATACCCCCCCCCCCCCCCCCCCCCATTTACACCCACCTATAATTCCACCATACCCCCTCTCAAACTACATCATCTATTCAAATCCCCAACACAACCAAAACTCCTCCACCTAAAAAAATAATAATCTCTCTCAAAACCCAACCCCCACCCACCTCCTTGCCACCACATCATAATTCACCAAACCCCCCATCCATAACATCCCCCCTTATTTTAATATATCCTATTACTTATTTCTTTATCCCTTACCCACAAAAAAATACCAACCCTCCAACCCCAATACTCTTTCCTCATTTCTCCAAAAATCCTACCACCCCCCAACCACCCCCACCTTCCAATCATACCCCATCATCATTCCTACCATATCAAAATTCATATCATTTTCACCCCTATCCCCCACACCTCATCCCCCAAAATTTCACCCCTCCTATTCCATACATCTTTTTTTTTCCCCCCATACCCTAAAACTCCTCACCATCACCCCCCTCTCCCCCCCCCCCCCCCCCCCCCCCCCCCCCCCCCCCCCCCCCCCCCCCCCCCCTTCTTTCTCATCATCCCTCCCCAACCCATACACTTACCCCTCCCACCCACATCCACTAAACAAAACCCCATCAACCCATAACACTCTCCCAACTATCCCTCCAACCTCCATCTCGCCCAACCTCCCTCCCACAATCCCCATTTCCCATACCCCACATAAAAATTACCATCTCCCCATTCCCATTCCCTACACCCACCCCTCCTACCCCCTCACAACCCCACTTATAACTTCAATACCCCCCTTTCACCATTATCATTTCTTATTTTCAATCCCCCATAATATCCCACTATTACTTATTCATATTCGCAACTTATATTCTTAATATCAGTTTCATATTTAAACATTATTTTCAATACTTCCTCTACCCCCATCCCCTCCCCATTCACCCCCCAGCATTTCCCACTTTCACACTCAATACCCTTTAAATCATTAAAATTCTCCTCTTCTTATCTTTTCTCCCACCCAACCACACCCACCTCACCCATCCTTTTTAATTCTAATTCTTTCCATCCATCCACAACTCCACCACTCCCCACCTTCATGACTCTTCCCCCACCCATCACCACCCTACCCCCACACCCCCGCCATACCCAACACCCTCCCCCCATGCCCCCCTTTCCAACACCTTCAAATATCCCCCCACCCCTTTCATCATCCACCCCCACACCCATGTTCCTCCACACATTCCCCACACACACCCACATTTCATCCCAACCACCAACCACACCCTCCACCCCAACCCCATCCCCTCAATATTCCCATATTCCCTCAATAACAATCATCATTCAATTCCATTTCTCATCCTCCTCTCCCCCCCCCCCCCCCATGCACACCCCCCCACCCAACCCTTTCTCACTTCTAATAAATACTCCCCTCCCTTCTTACACCACATCTCCACACAACCCATTATCCCCCCCCCCTACCCACCTACACACCACCCCTTTCCATATCACCCTCCCCCCCACTCCCTCAAATATCCCAAATTTCCCTCCCATCCCCCCTCCCCCTCCCCCCCTCTTCCCATTAACCCCCCTCCATATCCCTTTTCTAACCTTCTTCATAACTTCCCACAAACCAACCCATCCCTTTACCCCACCCCCCATTCCATTACATACCCTTTCCTATCATTTTACCCCCCCCATTTTTTTATTTCTATTATTATTTTATAACCCTCTATATATTCCCCCATTATCATCTTTCCCCATTAAAATCCCGAATCCCACTTTTAATATTTAATTCCATTATTAATTCTTAACACAACCCCCAATACACACAACACAATTACCTACCACCATTCTCCTATCCCTTCAATTCTTCCCCCCACTCTATTCCCAATCATACCCATCCTTAACCAACTGATCTTACCATCCCTTTTACCTCCTATAACCCAATTAATATTCTCCTTTTCCCCCAACCTTTCCCATCTCTTTTTCTTCTTCATTCTTTTATACAAATTTTGATTCTTTTTTCCCATTCCCCACCCCCACATCCACATACATCCCTCATACTCCTCCCACCACCAACCACCAACACCATACCCCCCATTTTTTCCATCTCTCCTATTCCCTCACCCCCCCCTTCCAAAACAACATCATATAATTCAATCCACTCACACAATTATCCCCTCTTCACCTTACCAACCCCCTCCCACCTCATTATCATCCATCCCAACAAACTTCCACTCCTTCTCATCAAACAATCCTTACCTAGAAATCCCTCCTCCCTTTATTTCATTTCCCTTCATCTTCTCAATCATCCCTAATTCTCAATTTCATCTTCAAATATAAAATAAAATTTCCATTCATCATTCCATTCATTCATTATCCTCATATCATTTAAATTTTTTTAACCATATAAAAACCCTCTTATCACCCATCTATACACACTCATATATCATACCAAACTTCAATCACCAATCACATCTTCCATTCACCTTTCAACTTTTATCTCCCACCTCCTTCATATTAATCTCTTTATTTCTTCATCATCCATCCCCTTCCCATCCAACTTACATATTAATACACATATCCACACTCCATTGCCACAAAACCCCCTTCTATTCTCAAAAATATTCTTCTACCTCCCCCATATCCCCAAACCCCACCCTCTTTCCACCCCCCCCCCTCCTTCACCCATTCCCCTCCTTACTTCTCTATATTATCATCCCTCTCACCCCCTAACCCACCTCACCCCCTATTAAAACCTTTCCAACACATCAAACCCAACTCACCACCCACCCCCATCCTCACCCCACATCCCCTCCCCTCCTCACCCCTTATCTTCTTCAACCCCCCCAATCCATTTCATTCTCCCAATCCCCCACATCCCCTTTACCATAAATCTACCCATTCTCCTATCTCATCATCCCCCCCCCTCCCCCCCAACTAACTCATCACCCATTCACCATCCCTTCCATCCCCTATATCCACCTCCCCCACCACCCCCACATACCCATCCTTTCTTTCATCTTCCTCCCATCTCAGCCCCCATCCACATTCCAAATACCAATCACTATCCCATTTTTACCCCCCCATCATCCCCCATTCCATTACCTACATCTCATATTCTAATTTTATTTATAATCATATTTTAATTTTTTTTTTCTTATTTTCTAAATCTGTCAATATTTTTCATATTGTCATTTAATTTATCATAATTCTAATTTCCTTTATCATTTTATTATTTTATGTTATCATCTTCTAATTGTTATCTTATCATCTTCCTGATAATTATTATATATCTATTCTTATTTTAATCTTCACATACTTTATATTCTTTATTAATCATATTACATATTTTATTTATCATATTCTAATTTTATTATCATCTTTTATTTTTATTTATATTTTTTTAATTGTATTTATATTTTCTATTTTTTTTATTTTAATTTTTATTAATTTAATTTTATTTTTTCAATTTTATTTTATTTTGATCATATTTTATTTTATTTATATATATTTTAATTTCTTTTGTATATTATTTATTATTTTATTTCACATAAATCTAATCATATTATATCATAATTATGATTTATTTATCATATTCTAATTTTATTTAGTCATTATTCTTTTATTTTTTTTTGAAAAAAATTTGTATAATATTCTAATTCTATTTATCATCTTTATCTGCTAATATTTTGTTTATTTTTATTTTTTTAATCCACCGTCTAGTTTATTTATTTATATCTTCCTATTTTGTTTATCATATTTTATTACAAAATTTCATATATTATATATTTCTTTCCATATATTCTATTTATTTATAAGTTATGTATTATTTATTAAGATTATAAGTTCTATTATCATCTTATAATTTGTTTAATCATCTTCTAATTGTATCTCTATCAGATTCTGATTGTATTTCACATATTCTTATGTTATTTATCATCTTCTAATTTTATTTATATCATCTTTTTTGTTCTAATGTTAGTTTTTATCTTTAAGTTTTTTTAATCATCCTTTTAATTGATGTCTCATCTTATTTTGTATTTACTTTTTTTATTTTATTTTGATTCAGATTTATAGTGTTTGTATTCTTATTCTTATTGTTATTGTATCATATTATATTTGCATCAATCATATTATATTATATGTCACATATTTCATAATATCAATTCCTTTTCCCTTACATTCTCTCTTCAATTTCACAAATTCATCATCAATTTAATCCCCCATTGAACTATTCTCCAAACTTCGCCCTCTATATACCAATTTACCCTTATCCCTCCCAATCCATCATCTCACCCTCAGTACTCCATCCATCCATTCCATTAACCACAAACCAATACTTAATATTATCATTAACTTTATACCCTATAAGTGTCCAACCAATGTAATATCCACTGTCGTCTCATCACATCTCAGTCTCCTACAGTCTATTCTATGTTAATATCATAATTATCCTCCCTTCACCCATTCTAACTATCTGCTATGTCCAACCCGTAACAGTCATTTACCACACATCCCGAGGTTATTTCCAAAAATTCAGTTTGAAATTTATAGTCCATGTGGGTTCCCCTGTATCCCCACAAACCAACTTCATTTGTTCTACATCATCAATTCTGAACTTACGTCCAATCAACCCAATATTTTTGGTTAGTAGCCCATTCTGAGTGAATCGCCCAGTTATATTTTGTCATCAAACCTCCCAGTATGTAATTATTCCAGTGCTGGATGCTTCATCATTGATGCACCTTAGACGAATAGATGAGTCCTTCCCATGGCATGGGGGTATTATCCTGCATGTGAGCCAAGATGACCACCAACCCTTACAAACTAAGCAACCTCTCTGACATGTGCTTTGCTTTCTGTTCCTTTTACTGGAGTCAGTTTACACCCAAACCCATAAATTCACTACATACCCCCTCCCAAAACTGCACAGTCGACCATGCAGCTACAAAGTTGCCATTAATTACCCCCCCCCCTATTGCCCAGCTCTTCTCATGTTTGCATTAGAGCCAGCATTTTACTTGGACATTTGACAATAAGTCTCTAGGAATTATGTCAATGCTCCGAGTGGGTGAAGCAGAGGAGGCAAAAAATAGACATTTAGACATTTTTCCAGTTATGCCTTTTCAGAAAGGAATATTTATAGCTCTGTGCAGGGGCACAAGCTCTCTTTGTCAGGCTGCTGCCAATCCCAACACAGAACATTACCCCCTCAGGACCTCGTGCTCACAGCCCTCAAGGCTGCTCTTGGTGGCTTTGACCTTCCCCCAGTGGGAGCCTCTGAAACCTGAACCACCCCACAGTGCTGCAAGGGTTTTCCAGTCCAGGTGTGAAGCACCCACAAGTTTCCTGGGGGGGCTCAGGGGACGGATCTCTTGTGTCAAGCTGGTGTGGCTCATCCCCAGCATGGAGACGCAGCACACTAGAGTCTGAGCCCCAGTTTTGTGCTTGACTCTGAAGCATAGCAAGGGCTGTGATCAGGGAGGGTGGCTCAGGTCATTCATTGAGACCTCTCCCTGCAGTGTTGGGGAAGCTCTGGAGTCCTCAGCACAGCACAGCCAGGGACCTGCTGGAGTAGGGCCAGAGGAGACCACAGCAATGCTGGCAGGGCTGGAAGCCCTCTGCTGGGAGCCAGGCTGAGAGAGTTGGGCTTGGGCAGCTTGCAGAAGAGAAGGCTCCAGGGAGACCTTCTGGTGGCCTTGCAGTGCTTCAAGGGCTGAGCAGAAAGCTGGGGACAGACTTTTGAGCAGGGCCTGATGTGACAGGACAAGGGGGGATGGTTTGGAACTCAAAGAGGGAGATTGAGACCAGAGAGAAGGAAGAAATGTTTGAGCCTGGCCAGGAAGAACCTGTCCCAGGCTGCCCAGAGAGGTGGGAGCTGCCCCATGGCTGGAAGCATTGCAGGTCAGGTTGTTTGGGGCTCTGAGCAACCTGCTCTAGTTGCAGATGTCCCTGCTGGCTGCAGGGGGTTGGACTGGGTGAGCTTTGAAGGTCCCTTCCAACCTAACGCAGTGTGGGATTCTCCTTGCTGGGTGCAGAAGGCCCTCACTTCACTTGACCTCCATTTTCCCACCTATGGAATTTGGGTACCAGCCTTCAGCACACAGTTGTGCACACATTAAAGTGCCTTGAGGTTTTTCAGGGTGTGGTCTCCCAGCAACACTCCTGAACCACCTCTCCAGGTCTGACTTTGCTTTGCAAGAAGCTTTGGGTCTGGTAAGACCACGTGCTGGTGCAGTTCCCAGGCTACTTTCTCCCCTGCTCTGGCAGGAATGGGAGGTCAGGTGTGGGTGGCAGGTGAAGAGCTTTTCAAAGGCTCTTCAGAACCTTTGTGTGAGCTGTACCTCTCCAGATGATTGTCCTGCTGCCACTTGGCAGGAGGCACTGCTGAGTTTTGGCAACACTCTGCAATCTGACCTGCTGGGAGATGGTTCCCCTGCAGGGCCTCTTCTTGTGATGCTCTCCAGCAGGGCTGGGGGTTTGGGTTTTGTGTTTGTGGATCTGCTGTGATGCTTTGAGGAGCAGCTCAGTGTAGGCTTAGCACTGGGTTCTGGAGGAGTAAACCTCCCAGGGCTTTGTGATGTGAAGGTGATGTGTGGGCAGAAAGGTGAGGCTGATAATGACTGCAAGTCAGAAGAGTCTCTGCAGGTGGATAGTGTTCAGTGCCCTGCAGGGTCAGTCTCTGAGGATCCAGGAGGGTTCAACTTTAGCAACTGAGTGCCTTAAAGGCAGGGAAAACAATCCTGATGAGCAGCAGGCTTAAAGCCTTGGCAGGCTCTGCTGTGCTCTCCATGACTTGGTGCTCCAGGGGTGTGTCTCCAAAACGCTGCCAGAGATCTCCATCTCACCTCAAACCATTTCTCATCAGCCCTCACTCTGCTCTCCAAGCTGCTTGAGTGGAACAATGAAGCTTCATTCCTGCAGCTTGTCTCACACTGCCCAGCTCTGTGCCAGCTCCATGCCAGCTCCCTGGGCTCCCCATGCTGTGCTTGCAGGCTGGCTGCAAGCTCTGAGCTCAGCACTGCCTTCCTTGCTCCTCATCCCTGCCCCACTTGACAGTGAGAGCCTCTGCATCAGTGGTGGCATCTGGATTCCTTCTGTGAAGATGCAAAGTCCAGAAAGGTTTAGTACACCAGCCCTGGTTGGATTTCCTGATCTCTGCTCTGAGGTGTGAGCTCTGAGTGAAGGGAAAACATCTGAGTAGGTCAGAAGTGTTGTTTGCTGTCCATTGGTACAAGGGATGGCTCTGAAGTGTGCTTCCACCCCCCAAACCCCATCTTCCCCAGTGAACCCAGCACTTCAGCAGGGATTTTGTTGTGTCCCTGCTTTGGTCTGCGTTCAAGGTTCATCTGGATATTGTAGCTGGATGGGAGATCATGGGAAGGAGAGCACAAATGGCCTCAAGTTGCACCACGGGAGGTTTAGGTTGGAGATGAGGAAAAATTTCTCTGCTTCAGGAGTGGTCAGGGATTGGAAGAGGCTGCCCAGGGTGGTGGTGGAGTCCCCATCACTGGAGGTGTTCAAGAAAGGTGAGGCCATGGCAGTTTGGGACATGGTTTAGTGGCCATGATGGTGTTGGGTTGGTGGTTGGGCTTGGTGATCTTAGAGGTTTATTCCAACCTTAATGATTCTATGGTTTTGTGGCCATGGTTGGGGCTGGGTTGATGGTTAGGGTTGGGTTGAAGGTTGGGGCTGGGTTGATGGTTGGGGCTGGGTTGAAGGTTGGGGCTGGGTTGATGGTTGGGTTGAAGGTTGATGGCTGGGTTGGGTTGAAGGTTGGGGCTGGGTTGATGGTTGGGGCTGGGTTGATGGCTGGGTTGGGTTGAAGGTTGGTGCTGGTTTGATGGTTGGAGCTGGGTTGATGGTTGGAGCTGGGTTGATGGTTGGGGCTGGGTTGATGGTTGGGGCTGGGTTGAAGGTTGGGGCTGGGTTGATGGTTGGGGCTGGGTTGATGGTTGGGGCTGGGTTGATGGTTGGGGCTGGGTTGATGGTTGGAGCTGGGTTGATGGTTGGGGCTGGGTTGATGGTTGGGGCTGGGTTGATGGTTGGAGCTGGGTTGAAGGTTGGGGCTGGGTTGAT
The DNA here is from genome assembly GCF_027791375.1 of Indicator indicator. NCBI lineage: Eukaryota > Metazoa > Chordata > Aves > Piciformes > Indicatoridae > Indicator > Indicator indicator. The sequence goes on from NC_072038.1 coordinate 1,006,429, forward strand.
GGTTGGGGCTGGGTTGATGGTTGGAGCTGGGTTGATGGTTGGGGCTGGGTTGATGGTTGGGGCTGGGTTGATGGTTGGGGCTGGGTTGATGGTTGGAGCTGGGTTGAAGGTTGGAGCTGGGTTGATGGTTGGGGCTGGGTTGATGGTTGGGGCTGGGTTGATGGTTGGAGCTGGGTTGATGGTTGGGGCTGGGTTGATGGTTGGGGCTGGGTTGATGGTTGGGGCTGGGTTGATGGTTGGAGCTGGGTTGAAGGTTGGAGCTGGGTTGATGGTTGGGGCTGGGTTGATGGTTGGGGCTGGGTTGATGGTTGGGGCTGGGTTGATGGTTGGGGCTGGGTTGATGGTTGGGGCTGGGTTGAAGGTTGGAGCTGGGTTGATGGTTGGGGCTGGGTTGAAGGTTGGGGCTGGTTTGATGGTTGGGGCTGGTTTGATGTTTGGGGCTGGGTTGATGGCTGGGGCTGGGTTGATGGTTGGAGCTGGGTTGATGGTTGGGGCTGGGTTGATGGTTGGGGCTGGGTTGATGGTTGGGGCTGGGTTGAAGGTTGGGGCTGGGTTGATGGTTGGGGCTGGGTTGGAGGTTGGGGCTGGGTTGATGGTTGGGGCTGGGTTGATGGTTGGGGCTGGGTTGAAGGTTGGGGCTGGGTTGAAGGTTGGAGCTGGGTTGATGGTTGGGGCTGGTTTGATGGTTGGGGCTGGGTTGAAGGTTGGGGCTGGGTTGAAGGTTGGGGCTGGGTTGATGGTTGGGGCTGGGTTGATGGTTGGGGCTGGGTTGATGGTTGGAGCTGGGTTGAGGTTGGAGCTGGGTTGATGGTTGGGGCTGGGTTGATGGTTGGGGCTGGGTTGATGGTTGGAGCTGGGTTGATGGTTGGGGCTGGGTTGATGGTTGGGGCTGGGTTGATGGTTGGGGCTGGGTTGAAGGTTGGAGCTGGGTTGATGGTTGGGGCTGGGTTGATGGTTGGGGCTGGGTTGATGGTTGGAGCTGGGTTGATGGTTGGGGCTGGGTTGATGGTTGGGGCTGGGTTGATGGTTGGGGCTGGGTTGATGGTTGGGGCTGGGTTGATGGTTGGGGCTGGGTTGATGCTTGGGGCTGGGTTGAAGGTTGGAGCTGGGTTGATGGTTGGGGCTGGGTTGAAGGTTGGGGCTGGGTTGAAGGTTGGAGCTGGGTTGATGGTTGGGGCTGGGTTGATGGTTGGGGCTGGGTTGAAGGTTGGGGCTGGGTTGAAGGTTGGGGCTGGGTTGATGGTTGGGGCTGGGTTGATGGTTGGGGCTGGGTTGAAGGTTGGGGCTGGGTTGAAGGTTGGGGCTGGGTTGATGGTTGGGCTGGGTTGAGGTTGGGGCTGGGTTGATGGTTGGGGCTGGGTTGATGGTTGGGGCTGGGTTGATGGTTGGGGCTGGGTTGAAGGTTGGGGCTGGGTTGATGGTTGGGCTGGGTTGATGGTTGGGGCTGGGTTGATGGTTGGGGCTGGGTTGATGGTTGGAGCTGGGTTGATGGTTGGGGCTGGGTTGATGGTTGGAGCTGGGTTGAAGGTTGGGGCTGGGTTGATGGTTGGGGCTGGGTTGATGGTTGGGGCTGGGTTGATGGTTGGGGCTGGGTTGAAGGTTGGGGCTGGGTTGAAGGTTGGGGCTGGTTGAAGGTTGGGGCTGGGTTGAAGGTTGGGGCTGGGTTGAAGGTTGGAGCTGGGTTGATGGTTGGGGCTGGGTTGATGGTTGGCGTCCATGATCCCTTCCAACTCTGTTGATTCTATACTTCCATCCCATTCTGTCATTTCAGTCTTTCTGTGCTGATCATTCTGACTCTTCTCTCCCTCTTTCTGTCCTCCTTCTCTCCACCCTTCAGCTGAGCTGCAAGCACAGGAGCAAAGCTTAAAGGCTCCCCAAGCTCTACACTACGGAACAGCCACCTTTTAGCCTCTCTCTTCAGGGGCTGGCATCCACCCTGCAGTGGGCATTTTGAGTGTGCAGCTGGGGCTGAACAAGAGATTTTTTTTTTTACCCAGTGGTTTGTTTTTTTCCTCTCCTAACAGAAATTTCTTACAAGCTGAAGAAAACCGTCAGAGGCTTTTCCAGAGTTCTCTCAGCACACACTCGGTGCTTTCTTAGAGGTGTTGGAGTTTCCTGTTGGAAACCTGGGAACCAAAAACGATTTTTTTTTTTTTTTTTTTTTGGGTGGTTTGGTTTTGAACCACAGGATTTTCAGGTTTTTTTTAAAGAGGTAAATAAAAAAGATCTCTTCCCAGGGAGGCTGGGGAAGGGAAGCTAGATGTTCTTCCTAGAGTTTTAGTTGTGCCACTGTGAGACTTTGCGTTGTCTGGTCAGGAAGAGCAGTGCTGAAAGGGAGGGATGCCTCCTCTGGAAAATCAAGGAATCCCAGCTGGTTTGGGTGGAAGGCACCTTCAAAGCTCATCCAGTCCATTCTGCAGCCAGAGCAGGTTGCTCACAGCCCCAAACAACCTGACCTGCAATGCTTCCAGCCATGGGGCAGCTCCCACCTCTCTGGCCAACCTGGGACAGGCTCTCATCACCCTCAGGGTCAAACATTTCTTCCTTCTCTCCAGTTTCAATCTCCCTCTTTGAGATTCAAACCATCCCTGCCTTGTCCTGTCACAACAGGCCCTGCTCCAAAGTCTGTCCCAAGCTTTCTGATTGTCCCTTTTAAGCCCTGAAAGGCCACCAGAAGGTCTCCCTGGAGCCTTCTCTTCTCCAGGCTGAGCAACCTGCTCTGGCAGGGTGGTTGGACTTGAAGTTCTCCAGAGATCCCTCCCAACCCCTAACATCCTGTGAACCTCAACAGACTGCTTTAGTACAGTCAGGAGCATCCTCAGAGATATGCTGTGCTGGGGGCACTGCCATGGGCTGAGGAGGAACCAGCTGCTTGCTCCCCATGCAGAAATGGGGACTTGCTGCAGGGGGGCTGGAGCTTCAAACTGCTGATGGAGTTTGGAGCTTAAAACAACAGCAGAGAGAAGGTAGAGGTCAGCAGACCATTTGGGCCTTGTCAGTGGAGGTTGGACCCAACTGCCCCTATGGTGAACGTTTCCACCTCTGCCCATCTGCCTTGATGCTCCAGGTTTGACTGCACTGACTCTGCTGGGGACTAGCAAGGGCTGCAGAGACAGGAAGGAGAGTGGTGGCACTTGTGTTTCAGCCTGTGGTCCTCTCCATATATGACAGATGACTCTTGGCAGTCATCAGGAGCCAGAATCAGACCTGTGGCTCTCCAAACATAACACTCTAAATGCCAGTGAGATGCCAAAGCTGTGAGGGAGGGTGGCACAAAAGGCAGCAGCTGCGAACAGGGTTTTGATTTGCACCCAAGGTTGACAATTCTTGAAGGACTCCTGCTTTGGGGAGGGGTGGTTGTGCCCAGACCTCACATGAGGACCTGGCACTCCTTGGCAGGTGTGCATCACAGAATCAACCAGGCTGGAAAAGACCTCAGAGATTATCAAGTCCAACCTAATCCCTAACACCTCCTGACAACTAAACCCTGGCTCCAAGTGCCACATCCAAGCTTCTTTTGAACACCTTCCAGGGATGGTGACTCCACCACCTCCCTGGGCAGCACATCCCATGGCCAATTACTCTTTCTGGGAAGAACTTTCTCCTCACCCTGAGCCTAAAGTTTCCCTTGCACAGCTTGAGACTGTGTCCTCTTGCTGGCTGCCTGGGAGAAGAGCCCAACCCCCACCTGGCTACAACCTCCCTTCAGGTAGTTGTAGACAGCAATGAGGTCTCCCCTGAGCCTCCTCTTCTCCAGGCTAAACACCCCCAGCTCCCTCAGCCTCTCCTCATAGGGCTGTGCTCCAGACCCCTCCCCAGCCTCATTGCCCTTCTCTGGACACATTCCAGCATCTCAATGTCCTTAAACTGAGGAGCCCAGAACTGGACACAGCACTCAAGGTGTGGTCTAACCAGTGCTGAGCACAGGGCAGGATGACTTCCCTGCTCCTGCTGGCCACACTATTCCTGATGCAGGCCAGGATGCCATTGGCCTTCTTGGCCACCTGGGCACACTGCTGGCTGGCTCAAGAAAGAGCAGCCTCCAGGGGAAGGCCATGAAGGCACAAAGCACCTTGCACAGACACAGCTACACCAAGCTCTTTTCTGCTCTGCAGTCCCAAGTGTAGGATGGAGAGGCAGACAGGCACATGACTGCCTTGGAAACTCCCCAGCCTGCTGCCTGTCTTTGGCTGGCATGAGTGCTGTGGGTGGCTGGAATCCCATCTATCTCCTGAGCCTGCTAAAAGGGAGCCTGGGATGCCAGCATTAAGGGGAAAATCTTTTGACCACAGCAGAGTGGCCTTCTTCTGGGGGTGCTGGATGACAGCAGCTGAACATGAGCCAGCAGTGTGCCCAGGTAGCCAAGGAGGCTACCTGGCCTGGATCAGGAATAGTGTGGCCAGCAGGAGCAGGGAAGTCATCCTGCCCTGTGCTCAGCACTGGTTAGGCCACACCTTGAGTCCTGTGTCCAGTTCTGGGCTCCTCAGTTTAAGAAGGACTTTGAGAGACTTGAATGTGTCCAGAGAAGGGCAATGAGGCTGGAGAGAGGTCTGGAGCACAGCCCTGTGAGGAGAGGCTGAGGGAGCTGGGGGTGTGCAGCCTGGAGAAGAGGAGGCTCAGGGCAGACCTCATTGCTGTCTACAACTACCTGAAGGGAGGTTGCAGCCAGGTGGGGGTTGGGCTCTTCTCCCAGGCAGCCAGCAAGAGGATTCAGTCTCAAGCTGTGCAAGGGAAATTTTAGACTCAGGGTGAGGAGAAAGTTCTTCCCAGAAAGAGTAATTGGCCATGGGATGTGCTGCCCAGGGAGGTGGTGGAGTCACCATCCCTGGAGGTGTTCAAAAAAGGATTGGAGGTGGCTCTTGGAGCCAGGGTTTAGTTAGTCATGAGGTGCTGGGTGATAGGTTGGACTTGATGATTTCTGAGGACTTTTCCAACCTTGTTGATTCTATGATTCTCTGATTCTTGCTTCTTTGACTGGTTGGACCTCCAAGAGTTCATGGAATGCTGTAAAAAGAGAAAATGTTGCTGGTCTTCCTTGCAAAATTCCTCTGAGGTAGCAAATCCCTCAGGCTGTTCTCATGGAAGTTGCTGCCTGAAGGTTTGGAGGTGTGGAGGGGGTGGTTAAAATGAACAGATCCTGAGGCTGTGTTTGCAGCCTTGCCCTAGAAGCTCTCCACAACCTCTCTGGGCAGCCTCCTCCAGCATCCTCCCAGCAAAGAGTTTCATTCTCATGCTTAGATGGAACTTGTTGTGTTCAAATCTGTGCCTGTTCCTCTTGTCCTGTCACTGGGGACCACTGAACAAAGCCTGGTCCCATCCTCCTGACACCCACCCTTGAAGTATTGATAAGCATTGATAAGATCCCTTCCTCAGCCTTCTCCAGGCTAAAAAGCCTTCACCCTTTCTTCATCAGAGAGGTGTTCCAGTCTCCTCC